>NW_026896709.1:80000-251563 GCF_033153095.1 Gastrolobium bilobum | reverse complement strand
TTGTAGTGATTCTAGAACCTCGGTGTAGTGGTCAAAAAGCTTCTGACATTATCCGAAAATTAAACATTAGTCTCCATTGTAATGGGCCGTGGTTGGTGGCTGGGGATTTTAATGAAATAGCAAATCGGGATGAGAAGAAAGGTGGCTGTAGAGTTAACTTAAACAGATGTTCCAATTTTGCAAATGTTCTTCATAATTGCAAGCTGCTGGATCTTGGAGGATCAGGTCCTTGGTTTACATGGAAGGGTCCGAAGTTTCTTCATCTTGATCGTGTTTTTAAGAGGCTGGACCGAGCCTGTGCTAATGCAAGTTGGAAGACTACCTTTACTGATGCTGGCGTTAAGGTACTTCCACGGATTTATTCTGATCATAGTCCCATTTTGGTCTACTTGTCTAACTTGGACACAGGTTGGAAAAATCGTCCCTTTCGCTTTGAGATTGCTTGGATGGAGCATTATAACTTTACTCAGTTTCTGGCTAGGAGCTGGAATGTTGTGAAAGACACTAGAACGAATCTGCATGATCTGACTCCAAATTTAAAAAGATGGAACAAGATAGTCTTTGGCAACATTTTCAATAGGAAGACTAACCTATTGCATAGTATTGCAGAAATTCAGAATCATGTTGATTATCATACCAACTTATCTCTCCAATCTAGAGAAAAGGAGGTTAGGAAGGACCTTGATGCGGTTCTCATACAAGAAGAGATCTTATGGTTTCAAAAAGCCAGGGTGAAATGGATAAATGATGGGGATAGAAACACCAAATTCTATCACATTAAAACAGCTACTCGAAGAAGTTCGAATAGGATTCTTGAGTTAAAAAATTCTGATGGGATTTGGGTGAAGGAAGCTAGACAACTTCATCAATTGGTAACAGATTTCTATAGCAACTTGTTTAGTGAGGAAGTCCTTAATCGTGATTGGGTGAAATCAAAGACTACTTGGCCCCTTCTGCACGATGATCTGCTATCTAATTTGACTCGTAATCTTTCGGATGACGAAATTTCAAAAGCTGTTTTTAGTATCAATGGGTCAAAAGCTCCAGGGGAAGATGGTTTTCCAGCTGCCTTTTTTCATAAGAATTGGAGTCTTATTAAGACTAATGTTATTAAGGATGTTAACATGATGTTTCAGAATCCCAATCTGATTCACCTTGTGAACTCGACTCTTCTGGTCCTCATTCCAAAAGTAAAGAGACCTGAAAGTGCTAAGCAGCTCAGACCAATCTCTTTGTGCAATGTCATTTATAAAATCCTCAGTAAAATTCTGGTTAACAGAATGAAGCCCCTAATGGAAGAGATGGTGTCTCCCTTCCAAGCTAGTTTTGTTCCTAAACGACATATCCAGGACAACATCATCATCACCCAAGAGCTGATCCATTCAATGCGTAGAATGAGAGGAAGAAAGTGTTTCATGGCAATTAAAATCGACTTGGAAAAGGCTTATGATATGTTAAATTGGGAGTTTGTTCGTAAAATTTTGGATGAAATTCAAATCCCACACTGGTTCACAAATATTATCATGAATTGTATCAACTCTGATAAGGTCTCAGTGCTTTGGAATGGAGCCATTGCAGGTGACTTCCTTCCTTCAAGAGGAGTTCGTCAGGGTGATCCTTTATCTCCCTACATTTTTGTTCTAGCCATGGAAAAATTGTCTCATCTCATTCAAGATGCGGTTGACAATAAGAGATGGAAGCCAATCTCCGTGGGATCAAAAGGTCCTAAGATAGCCCATCTGATGTTTGCTGATGATTTGATGTTGTTTGCAGAAGCTTCTCTAGATCAAATCAAAGTTATAGTGGATTGCTTGGAGACTTTTAGTTCAATGTCTGGCCTAAAGGTTAGTATTCCGAAATCTAGTATTTTTTTCTCGAAAAATACAGATGCTCACATTGCAGATGATATCACAAATGTGTGTGGCTTCAAGCAAACTCACAATATAGGGAGATATCTTGGGTCCATGATGAAACATGGTCGAGTAACCAAAGACCATTATGCTGATGTTGTTGCAAGAATTAGGCACAAGTTATCTGGTTGGAGTAACCAGGTCTTATCTTTTGCCGGTCGAATTACACTTTCCAACTCCGTTATTTCAGCAACTCCTATATTTCAAATGCAACACAGTCTGCTTCCTGTAGCCATTTGTGATGAAATAGAGAAGTTGCAGCGTGCCTTTATTTGGGGTGATAAAAATGGTCAAAGGAGATCTCATCTGGTTGCATGGGATAATATTTGCAAGCCTAAGAGCATGGGTGGCTTAGGGGTGATTAACCTTCGTGTCCAAAATATGGCTTTCTTTCACAAGCTTGCATGGACGATACTTACTTCGCCCGATTCGTTGTGGGTTCGAGTTGTAACAAGTAAATATAAGAGAGGTTTGGATCTTCGGAGGGAAGTAAATCATAAAGCATATGACTCATACTTCTGGAAAAATCTGTGTAGTGTTTGGCCATCTTTTCTTCAAGCAATGCAATGGGAGATTGGAGACGGTAATGATGCATTATTTTGGACAGACAATTGGTTGGGTTTAACTGAGTGTCTTGCCTCTCTGGCTACTCGTACTCCAACTGGTTTGGAGTTGAATCTCCCTGTTAGTGCCTTCGTGAACAGCAATACTGGTCAATGGAACTTTCCCTATATTCGTCAATATCTCAATGATCAAGCTGTTGCAAGGATCCAAGCTGCTCTCATTCCTAGCGCATCGGATGGAAATGACCGCATTATTTGGAGAAATCAAAAGGTTGGCTGCTCTTTAGTTAAAACCGCGTATTATAACATGCTTGGTTTCCCTCTCATGCCGTTGAAAAATTCTTGGACTACCATATGGAAATGGCATGGGCCTCAACGTGTTAAATCTTGTATGTGGATCATAATGCATGGCCGCCTTCTTACTAAAGACCGCACATCTAGATGGAGTGGGGAATCTGGTCATTGTAAAATATGTCCTGGTGAGTTGGAAACAAACCTCCATGTTCTAAGAGATTGTAAGCATGCTAGAAGTGTTTGGAATTCTCTGGTTTCAGCTAATCGGCAAAGCTTATTCTACAGCTTGGATCTTAGAGATTGGGTTGAAAATAATATCTCAAAAGCTTGGAATCAAAGTAATTCAGATGATTGGCGTGATGCCTTTTTTATCTCTTGTTGGTTCATTTGGGGATGGAGGAACAAAAGTGTCCATGATACTAACTTCAAGCATCCAACCCATGGAACGCACATAATTGCTATGTATATAGAGGAAGTTCGTAACTGCATGGGTAGGAAGGCTATGGCTACTACTAGCATTCATCCAACTCGTATGAGTTTATGGAAACCTCCAAGGTTAAATTGGGTGAAGATTAATATTGATGGGGCAGTTGAAAGGAATACTGAGGTGGCTGCTTGTGGTGGGATTATCAGATCTGATGATGGCTCTTGGTTGGGAGGCTTTGAGTATCATATTGGTGCTTGCACTCCTTTAATGGCGGAGCTTTGGGGAACTTTAAAAGGTCTGGAATTGGTTTGGCAACTGGGATTTAAGAAGGTGGAACTAGAAGGAGATGCTTCTGAAGTATTCTCTTTGCTTGCTGATTGCAATGCAGCTTGTCAGCCTCGTATAGTGGCTAAGATACAAGCACTCATCGGTCAGGATTGGGAGGTAACGCTTTCTCATATTCCAAGGGAAGCTAATTCCTGTGCTGATTGGTTAGCCAAGTCTGCTCTTCACAAAGATACTGGATTCTGGAGTCATAGAGTTATGCCGTTTCACCTTGCTCAGTTATTTGATCACGATCTTCAGGGAATCTCCTCTTGTAGGGGTATAGACCCTGGATAGTTATTTTTTGTTTCTGGTTGTTTCAAAAAAAAAAAAATATGTTGTTTTTGTTGTGGGTGAGGTGTATATTTTTTTTTTCTCTCTCTTCTCTTTTCACGGGCCTTACACTTTATGTGTGTGGAGGAGATAAAATAATCTCATACGACACAAGAAACATATATATATATATATATATATATATATATAAATATATATATATATATATATAGGGCTTATCATTTCTCAAGCTGCCGGAGATAACTTTATCTCCGGCTACTAAATCATAACCGTACAAAAATGGATCAACGGTGATAAAGGAATAGAGAGAAAAAGAAAATCATAACCATTCAAAGGTAAATCAATAAATATAAGGAAATAAATAATCAAAACGACGTAGTTTTGAGGTGGTCAGAGATAAACTTATCCCAAGCAGCTGGAAAAATATTTTTTCCATATATATATATATATATATATATATATATATATAAACACACTAAGTATACAAAATTAGGTAGTCATTCCTTCAACTAATGTTTACTTGTCTGTGGACTTTCCGTTTACTTGTCTGTGGACTTTCCGTGTGCAGTTTGGTGGAGTGTTCAGACATCTGTAATTTGATAAGCGATGCGGACGACGGACCTTAAAATTTTTTTATGGTTACTTACTTACCGTTATTAAAGAGTTTGACCTTTTAAAATAGTTTAGTATTTTTGATCATAATAATATGTACTCTGTTTATTGGTGTTATTGTATGGAGAAAAAAAATACTTGTGAAAAGGTGGATGGATCCTCTGCAGAATGAAAATATTAACTAAAAATAATAATAATTTCTTTTTTTAAATTTTTGATGTACTAATTGCTTTATTTTTTAAAATACTTTTCTGTTTTGATTCTTAAATCATGTTTTTAAGACACTCGTTAACAGAACTCATTTTCATATTATAGAAGGAATTACATTTAGTTCATGGCAGCATATAAGGATAGTTGGGGTAATTAGGAGGAAAAATTTTAGGGGAGCAATCTTTAAGAAGAATAAGTCAATTTCTTGGATATTTTTATTTGATGTAGGGTTATGTTTGTTATACATTAAAATTTTAAGTGACAGACATGTAACAACTTGTAACACCTCCAAATTTTTAATAATTTTGACAATAATAAAATATTTTATAAAAATAATATTAATTATATATTAGTTTTACATAAATATTACGGAAGCTAAATTAAAATCAATTGAGAGAAATATTACTGTCTCTCTTGTAAGAGGGACAAGTGACAAGTGCAAGGCTAACTAAAACATAATCTTATTCCAAAATATATTCTATGTAAACATTTAAAATTGTAAAATATAAATTCAGAATCTAAAATATATTTCATATTTTATCAAAATATATATATATATATATATATATATATATTTCATATATATATATATATATATTTCATACATATATAAATCCTAAGCCTAGTTTAAAAAGTCTGAGATGTTATCTTCACTGCTCACTACTAGTCCCAAACTTTGCAACATACTTCACTGAAACTCTGCTTTCCTGAAGGATCATTGCAGCACAAACACAAACAGTCAGCAAAAGCTAGTAATCCCAATCAAAGTACAATTAATATAATAATAATAATAATAATCAAATCAATATTAATTCCATATATATTCACATAATAATCAAATCAAATATCAATATATATTCAAATAATAATCAAATCAATATCAATCCCGTCATATAATATTCAAATCAAATATCAATATATATTCACATAATAATCAAATCAATATCAATTCTATTATTCATTGTATTTATCTTTATTAAATTTATTTAGTGGATTTAGTAGGAAGAGAACCATGGTAGACCTGAAAAACTCTGTTGCCAATTACCTGGGAAACCTTATTGTCAGATACCACTTTGGGAAGAACGAAAAATATCATTGTCACATCATGTAATATCGAAGGCATAATGCCCAAAGGTTATGTTCATCACTTGAGGAGGTACCAAACATATCATTCCACTATTAATTTATTACAATCACACACAATCAAAAAAATTCAATCTTCTCACAATTATCATATTTGAAAATTTCTTCTTTGAACATATCAGTTGCTCAAGGGCATCATAACTTTCCAAACTATTCAAGAGTATAATAATTCAAATATTCAATATAAGGTCCAACTTATATCCATTATCATAATTCAAATATCTATTTAGAGTATAGTCCAAATACCACTATCATTTCATAATTCAAATATCTATCTAAAGTCCAAATCCGATTATCATTTCATAATTCAAATCATATCATTTATCGATTACATGAATTAATCCTATAAATTTATCAAACTCAATCATTTATCCAACTCATATCATTATAGTTATACCAGAAATAATTCTGCAAATAATCCTATCAATTTCTAGATTATAAAATAATTTAATTTAAAATAATCTAAAGATTACATTAACCTACGATACCTAGGTTAGGATTACATGTAATAGAATCTAAATTAATAAAAACTATCAAGATTAAGCATAACAACTTTCATATAAAACTAGTATACTATTTCATAAAGGTTAAGTTTACATTAATCAATTACTCCTAAAGGATCAGGGCACACCCAATAAATTTCATATAAGACAATCCTATGATTTCTTAAAGGTTTAAACCCCATAAAATTCCCAACAGTATTCATATATAAAAAAAAATAAGAAGTTTAAAGCATTAATTAAATTGAAAAGGACAAGTGATTTAAATTTTAATACATTGATAGATTTTTCTAATATATACTGCACTTATTCATGAAAATCTAATATTTAATTATTCAAATAAATAAGAAATAAGAAATAAGAAAATAAGTCAATTTTATTAAATGAATAGACATATTAAGATAATTTAGAAATTAACCTAATGGGTCTTTACATTAAAAATATCTTAAGTTAAGGTCGATCTAAACTAGTTTTATTAAATCACACTATTAAAATATTAGGTACCATTACAAACATATCACTAATTAGGTTGTGCATGGGTCAGGTCGGATCGGATTTTTGACCCGACCCAGTTTAATTTGATCCAAGTCAGGTCTGAACCGATTTGAATTTTTTTTGAACTGGTTCAGAACTGGATCAAATCTGACCTGACTTGATTTCTGAAGTGGGTCTGACTTGATTTTAAAATTGGGTCAAATCCGACCTGACCCACTTTTGACTTGGTTTCAAAACTTGTTTTTTATTTGATTTAATTTTTAAACTCAAGTAATTTAATTTTTTATTTGTTTTAAAATATATAAATTACATAATAAATTTGATATTTGTTGAATAAATATCAAATCTTCAAAAAAAAGTGCTAATATTACTATTCTATGGTCCTAATCAGTGTCATGGGTAGCTCATTCTAACTCATAATTGATATTTTTAATTAGCAATTATCATGATTTTATTGGATCACCAAAAACCTCCAAATTGATAACAAATTAAAAAAAAAAAAAAAAAAAACAATCCAAACATAAAATTATCCCATAAAATATCAGCGTATGGATTCCATTTAGGGGTGTTAAACGAGTCAGGAGCCTTTGACTCGGCTCGTGAAGGCCTGAGCTTACATGTCTAAAATTGGTTAGTGACATCAGGCTTGAACTTGTATAAAAGCTCGTTTAATAAAAAGGTCTCCAGGCTCCAATTCAAAAGCTCGGCCTTAAAGCCTCTCAAGCTGGCCTATTATATTATTTTTTATACTACTTGTAATAGCCTCTCTTTCTCCTTAATCCATTTCACCCCATTTTATTGGTTAAATAGACTTTTTGAATGATTTTGTTCTATATTATGCTGTTTGGATATATATTGAATTTATGATATTTATTAAATTACTAGTGTTGTTGATTGTATATTCTGTTTAGATAAAAAAAAATTATTTTATTCTTTTTAAAAGGCTAAATCAGGCTTTTACTTTTTGTAAATAAGTCAGACCATAGGCCGATAATAATATTTATAACAGGTAACATGCTTGGTCAGGCTAACACATTTAAACGCAGGCTTAGCCTTTTAAAACCAAAGCTCGGCTCGGCTCGGCCCGTTCAACCCCCTAATTCCATTTACTCAATGTAAGAAATTAAAATTAACAGATATTTACGAATAATTTTTGTAGTATGACTAACTCTTATTTAATCAACACTAGTGTGTGCAATCTATCTCATTTCTTGACTACCCCATGGAATCTTGAAGGCTATAAAGCACATAAAATCTTCATGCAGATAGAATAACTATTATCCTGTCACATGTTGTATCAAAATCAAAGCCTATGAATTTGTAATCCCTTCTGGATTCAAAGTCACTGGATCACAGATATATTTGCACATTGATCTCCAATCACTCATATGATATGATCCAATTTCCCTCTCTACCATATATGTGATAGTACTACTAAAATTTAGAACACACAGTTACCTTGGCCGTATTCTAACATCTCAACAAGCTTGTTTTCATTTTCATCGGGAGAAGAGAGAACCTAAGCCCCAAATTGCCTTACCGAGATTTTTGGTTTTCTTATTTTTTTCACAAAATGGGGCTGGGTCAAGTTTTGGATCAATGGGTCAATTATTAAAACAAGTCAAGTCTAAAACTGACCTAAATATAAGTGGTTCAATATTTAAACCCAGTTAAAAAAAATAGGTATTTATAGGTCAGATCAAGGACAGGGCAACTGAACCAGTTTTTTTGCACACCCCTATCACTAATTTAGTAAATTTTAAAGTATCTTCAAATAAATCAAAAATTAGTCAGTTTTTCAATACTTAAAAACTACAATTAATTGTAATTCACAATAACTATTTAAAAAAAATTAACATGGTAATATCTTAATAAATTTATATTACTAACAAAACTAAGGGAGTGAAATGAGTTTTAAAAATCTTTTTGCAAATTGTCTCACTTTCTTTATAAATTCTATTTTTTTGATATATTTTATTTAAGATAAGTAAAAGATAATGGATAACAACTTAAACAAACAAATGATGGTTAATATATTAGAAGTTAAATATATTCAAGTATGCTATGGTAAAGGAAACAAGCGTTAGAGAGAATGCAAAATCAGTTTATCTTGATTTGGTCACAACTATCATGACCTACGACGAACTTGCAATCACCACGATGATTGTCCCTTACTAATCAAGCTTCAAAGGTGATAAACAAACTACTACGGCCAACAAGATTATAGTTCTTTGATACCTTAAAATCCCGTCCAAATTTCAAAGGTAATAATTTTATCTTCCCAACACTAAAGTCTCACTACCCTCAACCAACAATCACAGAAGAAAGAATTGTGTTTGGACAAACTAAGCACTCTCAAAGTGCATATAATATAAATAGAAAACTAGTAGGTGTATAGCCAAAATATAAGAATGAGCTCAAGTATGTAGCAAAGTTGTAATTAATGAGTAAGAATGTGTTTAGAGTAGTAATAATGACTCAATAAATGTTATAATTAAGTTTCAGACCTAATAGAGTCATTACAAATTAGTATTTATAGATTGCATATAAAATATAGTGGAAAGCATTTACTCAATTAAATGTTGAAGCTCATCAGAGAAAATGTTCATCAGCATTAACTCGAGTGAATGTGATTCACTTGAGTAAATCAAAACAAATGACATTTCAAAACGCAAAATTCAATCCCTTTCGATTCCAAATCATTTTTAACATTATGGACTTATGAAAGGTGTTTGAGGGTTCAAAACATTTGAAAACGGTCCCATCCAATTTTGAGGGATCAAACAATGAAAACATGTTCTTTTTCTCTATGCAATGTCGAAAATGCATTTCTTTTAGTCCAAGAGAATTCTAACATGTATGTATAATTGGACTACTTAAATATGTTTGTGTGCTCATATCATATTAAAAACTTTCCAATGCATTTTTTACCAATCAAATTTGTTATGGACCCATATAAGGAGCCCATTAAGCGACAGGCCCAATAATGGGCAATCCAAGATCTGAATCGGTTATAATTACAAATGGTATCCATCAAGGATACTAATCCTAAAACGATAGCATAACAGACAGGCTTGGGCCCCCAACAGAGGCACCAAAGGCCCACACCTTATTACCCACAAGTAACCTCTATAAATACAAGGTAAACCCTAAAGGTACATTACGCTCTCTCTCTCTCTTACTGTTATGATATCACTGTGCGCACACACACACCACATTGGCTAACGCCATCAATAGTATTCTGTGCACAGTGATCTGCTCGACTCAAGGGTATCTCTTCCATAGATACTTTGGAGAGGGCACTAGATCCAAGAGTAACATACCAGCCTATTGGACTGGACATCTCTGTCCCAAGGACAGAACAAAATCAATGTTTTCAAGCACTTTTGATCATGTAATAATGAGAATGACTTGAGGTCATGCAATGCTATCTACTATACACCCTTACGTCCATGTTCTAAGTCCTAAAAGCATATTCTTATGTGTTCTTGGACTTAACTCCATGCTTTGAGATTTGACTGTGATCTTGACATTTGAGCATTTTGATTTGGATAGCTTTAATATACAATTGGATTGGCTCTAGATTCTTTTTGAATATTGGTTTTTAATTAGCTCTTGAATCACCTCCAAACTTGTTTGTTATCTTCAAAATTATGTTGATGTGGCATCATCAAAGATATCAAGAGTGTATAAAATCCACATCTTGCTTTGATTTCACAAAAATGACAGCAAATATTACTATGCAAAAGTATGCATCACAAGTAATAAAAAGAAGTAATTATAAATGCTTAGAAATTGATACATATACAATGAAGAAAAACTTTCTTTTCCACCATGTCATTTGAAACTGGTACGAGATGTTCTTTTGAATATTCAAAGAAAAAAATACTTTGTTGCTAAGCTTGTAGGCAAATTCCCGAACATGTTAACAAATATATATTTTTTTTGTTGCTATTTTTGTCTCTAACTCTAGCTAAAGCAAAATTATCCATGGCGAGAGACAGGACTTAGAAGGAAAAGGGAAACATTTGATAGTGATTAACCCTAGCCTTAAAAAATAGTCATTACAAAGCAAATAAATATTAGAATCTATCCCCTTTAAAATTGAATAGGCTGCTTGGCATCCGAAGGACTCGATAACTTCTATGGAACAAATAGCTTGTAACCAACATTAGATCCCGATATTACTTTTCTTTTTAAAATATGACTGCGGAATCAAACAATAATCAGTCTTGATCATTGCATAATCAAAAGATTGACTATCCAGAAATAAATTGACTATTAAAATGGACATTTTGTTTCTCCTCCAATGCTATCTATAGGACAAAAATGATTTTTGGAAGCCTGACTACATAAATAATGTTAAATATTTCAAACGGTACTTTTAATTAATTAGCTATTGATATTGGGCGAGAATGACAAACTGGGAAAAACCCTGTTGCAACATCAAAAGCCTAAAATTATAGCATTAGACAATAGAGGGTTAATAATGTGATTGAAAAATAGTAGAAACATTAACAACAGCTAGTCTTCAGTTTTGGAAATAACTTTTAAAAAGTGCAATAATTTGCACGGGGGTGATTAGCATGAAACAGATTGTTGTGAGAAGATGATACAGGCGTAGGCAGACAAAGTCAAATATAACAAAACTCTCTTTTCCATCATATTCAATCTGCTTAATCATACAAAAAAAATATCAGCACAGCAAACAATAGCATAAGGGTCAACATAATTAATGATTAGGGGGCAATTTATCAGGCAAGAATAAGTAGCGGAAGCGTGAATCGAAGGGAAGTATGCCACAGTTACGCGAACCTAGAATGCTCTGCCGCCTCTGGGATATGCATTGTTCAACAAAGGCAGCTTGAGGCGGTGGAAGATAATTTGATATCCAGACAGCCAAATTGGCATCATCCATAAACCCTTTAGCGAAGCAGTGAAGCAATTTGGGCACCAACAATCTCCCCCTACTGCTAACTCCAACTGCAGCACGAATGTAATCACGCTGTGCATCTTGAAGCTCTTCCCTAACGTTTTTACCAGTGTAAATCTTTACCTGCATTTGTAATTTTCAAACATAAAATCAAATCTATTCAAAGAAACAGGGCAAAAGCCATCACCACAATAACAAGTTAAATTAAATTACCGCAGGAGAGGAATACATCCCACAGCTGAGAGCAAAAGCTACAAGAGGCTCGTAGCCATCGATTGCAAGCTTCCTTTCTTCCTCTGATACCTTCAACTTGTGAATTGCAAGAAGTAATGCCTAGTAACACAATACACAGGAACTGTGATTCAGGAGTATATAGCCCAAAATTAAACCCCCACTTTCATGCTGCTCGCAAAATTTCTGACTTCTAAACCATTCTTCGATTAAGATGCAGACAATTCCGGATGATGGGGGATCCGCAAAGAAAAATTGGATTAGTGTGCACAACTTTGGAGTTTTAAACATAATGGGTACAAAGGTTAAATGTATTTAAGCAGAATGCATGAACATAGCAATGAGCTGCACGCAACTGTGGCCTTTGCCTTTTACGAGTTTAAACTAACTTTTCCCTTTCTATTGATTCATTAACAGCCAATGCTTTACTGTCAAAGTAGTAAAGTTTACGATCTTTCTTAACTCAAAATTCGTTAATAGATATCACATTTGCAATCCCCATCCTGCTTAATGACAATGTGGCAGAATGGGTTCAATGTTAGATGTACCTGAATACGTTAAGTTATTGTCATTCGGGATACAAGAAGCGATGGAAGGGTAATTTGGAAATATCTGTTATGATATTCAAGTGTGATGAGACTCACATTGGTTGGTAATGAACTAAGTGAAAAATATATAAGTCGAAGGACCGAGTCTCACATTGGTTGATAATGAACTAAGTGAAAAGTATATAAGCGGAAGGACTCATGAACCCAATGCCTTAAGATTTTGGGATGAGATGTGGTGTCGAACCCACTTGGTGTATTTGATCCACTTAGCCCATTGGTGGTGATCCCCTGCAACGGGATTCCACTGGACCCGCCTGACTGTGGTATCAGAGCCGAGTTTGGGCTTGGACTAGCCTGGTGATGGCTAGGAGGCGGGATGAGTACTTTGGCCCCGAGGTACTCGGTTGAGGGGGAAGCATATCAATGTTGGGTTTTCACACTTGAGAGGGGGATTGTTATGATATTCAAGTATGATGAGTCTTACATTGGTTGGTAATGAGCTAAGTGAAAAGTATATAAGTGGAAGGACCCATGAACCCAATGTCTTAAGATTTTGGGTTGAAATGTGGTGTCGGACCCACTTGGTGTATTTGATCCACTTCATTGGTGGTGGTTTCAAATGTGAGATGAGTCTCACATGTGGTGCCACGGGCTTCCCCCTGGACCCGACCGACAATATCCGCAGTGTGGAAAGAAAAACTCTAATAATAGTTCACATCATTATAAGCAAAAAAATAACAAGACATACTGTCTGAGGCCTATGAAGTGGTGGTTTCATCCTCAGAATCACGTACTCAATTGCAGCTGCACTGAAAGAACGACCCCCAACAATGTATGCAGCCTGTACTAATAAAGATAAAAATCAAAACTTTATACAAAATAAGTAAAGATCAATCAACAAATTTATGTTATATTGATTTTTCACTCATGGATAGGATTTCCATGCTCCCATATCATTTATAAAAGGAAAAACTGGAGAAGATAAAAGGTACCGAAGCAAACCTAAGACTTGTACACCAGGTGATGATCTGATGATTGGACAAAACAATATTTAACATAAACAAATATATCATATACAAACATAGTTGAATATATCATTGATCAATTTGAATGCATTAAATCAATCCACACTAGGAATTCATGATGGACAGCTAAAATCTTTAAATTGCATAACCTTTGATATATCTAAACAAGCAGAATTCGCAGCTATATGGCATTTAGAAAGAAATTTTCGAAGTTCTAGTTCTAGGGAATAAATCATCATAGACTGAGGGTTTATCAAGAAGATTATGTGAACAAATAAATACCATATGCCAATGTGATTCCTTCTGACTCAAGCCTCCACATTTTCCAATACAATAATCACACTTTTACGAGAAGAACAAGTTTTTTTTCTATTAAAAAAAGGCGGGAAAGAAGAAACAAACAACTTCAGAAAACATAATCTTTCACTAAAATTTTAGAATCGTAAATCACCAATGCTAGATTGACATAACAAGAATACTCTTAATACAGTACTTTTTAATTATACGAATTGTACTCTAAAACATAATATTCCCTGTAATTATTGTAAAATATTCTGTTAGTAGAAAAGATTATTAGTTACCACAGATTCAACGTTATTTTGGACAAGTCATTATTTAGCTAAGTTAATATATTAGAGTGAAACCATGCCCTATAATACAATTTTTAGAAATAATATTCTGTCTTTTTTCTTTCAAGGTGGTATAGAAGCTCTCCATATGGGGAACTCCAAATTAACCTAACCTGCCTTTATAGTAGTCATCGTCATTGCAGCTGGTCTCCTGCCTTTGTTTGCCTTCATTGCTTTCAAGACTCCACTAGCAACTTGAGCCGTCACTGCAACTTCTCCAAACGGTGACCCCACCTATAGGTCTGCCGTCCCTAAACCATCCAACCACTGATGACCCACAGCCGACTGCCCTATCACCCTCTCACGCACACATTGTTCTTCCGCGCATCGGTCCCCCACTAGTTGCAGCTAGCTCAACTTGACCTCCTCTACCCTGATCTGGCCTCTATCTGTCCATACAAAATTACCCACAAGCTTTATGTCCCATCTCCTCCATGAGCCAGCCACATCATCCACCTATACCCACCATGTCAGACTCTAAGATGACCCACAAATCTACCACTACCTAATCCACCATGTCCAATACCAAGCCGCTCACTTCCAATACCTACAAGTTCTAATCCTACCTATATCACTTTACTGGGCAAAAAATCTACAATGGACGCAAGTCCTTTGTAATATCTTCAAATGATTACAAAAGCTGAACCACATTGAAGAGAAAGCCCCTAACGAGAAAGACCTAAAGTTTAATAACAGCAATGATTAAGTGTCCCTTCTCATGCATGACATGGATGTGGAATTCTATGACACTGGAAGTTAGTTAGAATTGCATGTTCTTGCCCACTGACCATAATATTTGGGACATCCTTCGTAAGACTTACTCCATAAAACAGGACATAGCCTCCTTTTATGAATTAAAAACCAGGATTTTTTCTGCCAAACGAGGGACCCTCTCAGTTACATGCTACTAATCCTCAATGGATTATGGATTGAGGTAGATCAATACCAAAATCTGAAAATAGAGTGCAGCAAGAACGGTTCCACCCTGGCAAAATTTGTTGAAAGAGACCGCATCGTTGAGTTCCTCTCAGGTTTGAATTCCATGTACGATCCTATTAGGGTTCATATTCTGAGAAAGGAGAAACTTCCCTTTCTCTCAGGTTTTTTACACTATTCAAGGAGAAGAGCTGTCATGCTTGCCGACAAACCTAATGATGGATCAGCTTTGATAAGGTGCAAGTCTATGAAGCCAGCTTCTTCTTATTAGTCGTTGCTTTAGGAAAGTAAATATTTAGCTAGGTCTATATATTAGAATGAACCCATGCACATCTTTAAGTATTGTTCAGAAATAATTTACAGTCCCTTTTTCATTCAAATATATATAAGAACTCTTTATACAGCATCTTAAAATTACCCCTTTCCCTTACAAGTCCAAAATGGAAATGAAAAAGGAAAAGACTCTCAGGAAGCAGGGAAAATAAAAGGCCCCAGAAATATAATAAAATCAGAAACCAAACCTTTTGCAATAAAGAGAACATTTTTAAGTCACTCCTTGGGACTCCATAAGCTAAATAAGCCTGTTCACATGGAGGGGCAAAACAACAATAAAAAATTGATGATGAAATTGTAGCAATTCATTATTTTAATCATAAATATAAGGATACCTACATGCATGATCAATGCATTATACAAATTGATCCAAAAAGCAAGTTTCTCGTTGCAGCACAAATGGATGGGATTTACTTTGGTCAGCTGTTCAACAAGTATTCTGTAGTCAATAGCAAAAGTAGAAGCACATGAATTGGCTTGATCAAAGCATAACACAGATTTGATATATGTTGCCCTGTTTGTGATGTAAGACCACTACAGAAAAATAAGCAGAGAGAATAGAAAAGACGTAAAAAAAATGAAGGAAATGCATAGAGAGATGAGATATGCAGGAAAGAATTATAGGACAGAGAGAATAGGGAAAACCCTCAATAATTTTATAATTCATCCATAGCTAAGAACGAAAGCACATACTAAGCAGTATTTAGGTACAACTAACTACCGCAAAAAACAACAAATTTTCCACTCGGCGGGTTGGCTACATGGATCAAACGACACCTTTGTGTTTTTCAAACAAGGCCATTTAGAATTTGGGCACACCCAACTAAGTTAGAAAAATCTAATTAATGAAGTTACCGATATGAAAATTTCCAAACCGTAAAAAATATGATATAATCAAAGGGCATATGTACGAATTAATCTTATTAGTCAAGCATTCTTATCAGTTCAGAGGGCATCCTGCATAAAACTGAGTACACCTATGCTAATACAAGAAAGATGAACCAGAAAAGATGCAAAAGATAGCCATAGTAATTGCAATAGGTGGATTAAAAAAGATGTAGCAGAATAAAATAATTAGCAAAACTATGAAGAAGCAAATAATAAAATTAGAGAACTTCAGTCAAGAAAATTTCAAGAGAAATAAGGGCAAAGATCCAAAATAATGGCCACAATTTAGTAGTCTTTTCCTTTTTCCTTATACTACATAGCAATAGTATTTTTATGTTCTGTCTGCATAGCCATTACACTGATTTCGGGACTTGTGGGACCGCATACTGGAATAATGTGCTTAAATGACACAAAAGAGACACTATAAGAAACCAAAATTATGGGATAAAACATACCTGAATCTCCGTAGAGCTCCAGCAGCAAACTCTAATTGCTTCTTCCCAACTGACATCCAAGAGACTTCAATTGCTAATCCATAATTTCCAATATCAGCCCAACTCAATTTTCCACAAACACGGTATGGATCCCAAGAATTTTCAGAAGCCAATGCTTCACAACCCTTTCCACAGAACTGTGGGCTCTGCAACCATGATGAGGTTGTGGAGTGCTCAGATGATGACCACCACAATGAACTGTGCAGATGTCCACGTGGTGATTGTGCCGAGCATTGACTCTCTACCACAGAGGACTTGGTTGAAAAGTCAGAATCTGCCAGAGATATGAATATGTCTTTCATACATCTCACCATTTCCTCTGATAAAAAATTGGGCTCATCCCAAATTCCCTTTGGTGGCATCCTCTTAGGAAGCTTCCTGAAATCTGCCAGCTGATAATATTTGCCATCTAATTTTGTACACTCATTTTTTTCATAGCAAAGCAAAACTGAGTGTGCTGCATTCTGATGCAAATTAACACGTCAAACAACAACTGTAAAAATTGAAGCCAAATTGAAAAACTGTAAAGAAGCTTCAATTGCACCTACCTCCAGATTTCTTGTACACATAAGAACAAAATTTCACATAATAAGGTAAGGATCTAGATCCATATAAAGAATTTGTGACTAATTAATCAGCTAATGCAGGTTCCATAGAAAATACATAACAAAAAATAAGGAAACAAAACGTTCTTCTTGTTCTTCTCAAGCATGGTAAGTATTCATTTGATCAGTTTGATAGTGGATTCAAAGGAGAACCCTACTATCATAGGCAGGCATAGTTTGTTGCAGATATTAAAAATAAAGCTACTCCACATTAAAATCTGACTAGTGACCATTGCAGATACATGGGCCTAAAAAATGGAAATTTTGTGACTCTTCATGGACTAAACTCCCTGTTGTAAATAATTGTATTGTAATTATTTATTTTTATTTATTTTTCATTCTAGAATCTTCTTTGAGCTTAGCCCATTAGGTCATTCAGTCTCTATAAATAGAGAGCTCTTGTACATTTATAATTAACAATTTTCATATAATACAATCCTACTTTCCAAGTTCTTTCTTTTTTTGTTGGTATCAGAGCTCACGATCCTGAGAGCTCTGCTTCCGCAACTGCCTCCATTAGAGCGGAATCCTATTTGTTAGCCTCTTGCTGCCACTAGCCGCCACCGGAAAATTTTTCCGGAGACCTTTTGGACCTAGATGACCACTGTTTGACTCCGTTTTTCCCGATTTATCAATCTATGGACGTTTCCAGCAGTAGGTCTTTGATCTCGTCATAACAATTAGATCTTTTTGGCCACTCGCGCCTCCTTTGATCTGATCTGATTTTTTTGTTGCTGTTTGGGACGTTCAGAGACCTCTACTTGTCATAAAAATTGGATCTTTTTGGCCACTCATGCCTCCTTTGATCAGATCTGAATTTTTTGTTGCTGTTTGGGACATTCAGAGACTTCTACAACATCGTTTGGTTGTGCGTTTGTGTGTTTTTTGCCATGTTGCAGATTTTTTGGCCTTTTCTGGTTCCTCTTTTTGCAGATCTAATAATTTTGCTTCTGTTTGGACTTAAACTTGAAGTTGTTCTGCTATTTGGGCTCTCTAAAGACTTTTTTTGACTTCATTGTTTACCCACTTCTTTTGGGTTGTTCTCTTTGATCTGTTTTATTTGTCCATGGGACGTTGGTGCACCTATTGTAAGAGTGCTAGACACACAAGAGACGTGTTTTTGCTTTCATGGGAAGTGTGATAATGTTACCCCATATGTGAATATTCAGTAAGAGGAGTTGGAGCAGCTTAAGGCGCTATTGATACTGTGTAAGTCGCCTGACAATTCTTTGATCTTGTCTGGTAAGAACACATATTCTACATCTCTTCTTTCTTCTTGCACTGATTTGATTTTGGATTCTGGTGGAAGTGATCATATGAAATGGGGCACCCACCATTTAGTCTATTGAAGTCAATGTTTCCTTCTCTATTTCTAAATCAGTCAGTTGAGACCTTTCATTGCGATTGTTTGTGAATTTGCAAAACACCATCGAATGTCCTTTCCTTCTAGTGCTATCAAAAGCACTAAACCTTTTTCTCTGATTTATTCTGATGTTTGGGGCCCTTCTAAAGTGCATAGTGTTTCAAGTGCAAAGTGGTTAGTTTCTTTTATTGACGATTGTACTCGGGTGACATGGATATTCTTGATGAAAGACAAGTCTGAAGTACCAGAGATATTTATCCAATTTTATCACATGGTCGAGACTCAGTTTAGTAAGAATATTAAAAGATTAAGATCTGATAATGGTACTGTGTACGTCAACCAACGTTTGTCGCAATTCATTTCAGACAAAGGTATATTTTATGAGCTCACATGTGTTGATACCCCTCAACAAAACAGGGTTGCTGAAAGAAAAAATCGTCACCTCCTTGAAGTCGCTAGAGCGTTACTGTTCCAGAAATCTGTTCCTAGTTCTTATTGTGGAGAAGTCGTGTTAGCTGCAGTCTTTTTGATCAACCGCTTACCTTCATAGGTCCTTAACAATAATCGTCCTATTTATTTTCAGCATATATAAAAGTACTCAAAAGGAAAATACAAATGTTTTCTGTTCATTTGGTGAAAGAAAGATTCTGTTTCAAGGGTCAAATAGATTCCGACATATTACATTTGTATGAAAGGTACCTCCATTACTGGTTCTCCACATTTGCATGTACATTCAGATGACTGATCTAGCATTTGGCAAGAGCTACTTCCAGCAAATTGCTTTGAGGACCTCAAAGAACATGAGATCTGTAAATATATTGACCATAGTGCATAAAATGACAACAATAGCAAGGAAGTTTCTCATATCCCTAACCTCGCAACCTAACTAAAAGTAAAACAACAATGCAAATCAGTCTCCTACAATGCTTGAGAGAACTTTTCCATTTAAAATATGAGGCAGTCAATTGAGCACATGTCTTTATTTTTATCATGCAATACCAGGAAACAGCCTCTTTGCAATTATGCAAAGATAAGGTTGTGTACAAAGATTTCCTCCACCCCACACTCGCTAGTCAAGTTTAACGGGAAGTGGTTTAATGGTTTAAAAATATCTTTAAAATCATATGAAGGAATACATATAAATTTTAAATATGAATAGACAAGAAAGTAGAACTAACATTATAATTGGCCTAAGAACAGGCTTGAGCAAATATTATAGCTTCAGTGGCAAAGTTATCAAAATTGTATAAGTAACAATTCATGGTTCAACTTCAATCACACCTTATCAACCCTTGCTTCAATGGTTGAATAGTTGTGTTTTATTTAATATGTTAAAAAACTAATTATAATTATATTTCATAATTATAATAAAATAATACTGAATATTTAATAAATAATAAACTTCATTTTAAGTTGAAAATATGTGATAAATATGCCAGCGGTATTACTTTTACCCCAAAAAAAAACAAATGTTAAAATTTGTGCACCTTATAGTATTGAAATACAAGCAGCTGAATAACGCGGTTAATAGATTTTAAAGTTTTTCACAGTCTTTATACAGCCTTGGAATTTTAGATGAGAGGAACCTTCATACTGCAAGTCACAACCGAACTAATCGCAGTTTTGATCACACTGTTAAATTGTCACATAGAAAACAAAGTACCAGGGTATTCATAATGTCAGACGAACAAGGAGATACTGAATGAGAATATGAATGCCTAAAATGATACTCTGCAAGCCTCCGTTCATTTCTTTCTTGACTAAGTTGAAAATGCAAAGATAGTGTCTCCTGTTCTAGTTTTGATACCGTAGTCTCCAGTACAGCAATATTTGATAGGAGGTCTTGAACCTGAAGAAAAGATGCAAAGCACAAAACATTAAAACAATCTCCGGCTATTGTAAATAATAATATTTATTTATTTATTTATTTATTTATTTATTTATAGGCCGAAACTTACTTGGAGGAAGGTAGTAAAACAAGATTTCATGTAGTGGGATATAGATTGGCGGACGGTATACCTTAGAACGGAATGGAGAAAAGCTATAAGCATGGTGGAGGGTTAAACCCGTTGTTATTCCTATGTTCCAGATGGTCCCTTTTTAGTCATTTTCCCCTTCATTTCCCCCTCTTCTTCTTTTCCCTTTCTTTTTTACTTTTATATTTATATATATATATATATATATATATATATTATTACTATACTATTCTATTTATTTATTTTTATTTTTACTTTTATGTTTCTTTTTTCAATCTTTTTGTATCTTTCATTTGGGTTCATCTACCACCGACCCCAATTAATTTGGGATAAAGGTGTTGTTGATGTTGATGTTGATTTGTTGTATTGGGCTTAGCCCATTAGGTCATGTAATCTCTTTAAATAGAGAACCTTTTGTACAGAATATACACAATTCAATAATATATCAGAATACCTTTTTTCCAAGTTGGTATCAGAGCTCTCGATTCTGAGGGCTCAGCTTCCATAATTACCGTCGTTAAAACAAAAACCTTTCTTTTTCCCGCCTCTCGCCGCCATGGAAAACTTTCTGGGGACCTTATGGACCGAGAGGACCTGTTTACAACTCCTTTTTCTCGGATCTATCAGTTCGCGGACGTTTCACAATCGATTGACGACCAGATCTTCAAAAAAACGACCCAAACCGCACTGTTCATCACTGGAACAGTACTTTCCGGTGACCGTTTGGACTCCGATCAGCCACAGACGAGACCGCAGCCTCCAGACGACGCCGCGGTGAAAAGCCCAGGTCCGGCAGACGTTGCACGCGCCGTCACACTCTCTGCGTGTGAAACCCACGCACCGCCAACTTCACCGGCGCGTGGCGGTGAGTTTCCAGCTCCGACCAAAAGCGCTCTGCTCGTCTCTTCTTCCTCTACCTGGATCTGTGTTTTGCTCTCTGATCCGACAACGTTTGGGTATACTTTGTGTGTTGTTTGGCTTCTTTGTGCTATTTTTCTGATCTGTTTTTTTGCAATATGGCTTCTTCTGACACTGATTCGACTGTTGCAAACTCTTCTAAACAATCTGTGGTGACCGCTCTTGGTCACAATGATCTTCCAAGTCTACATCAGAGTTATCAACTTGATGGGTCAGATTATTTGTCGTGGTCTCAGCTTATTCGTACTACCATCAAGAGTCGCAATAAGATTGCTCATCTTGATGGCCCTGCTCCTGCTGCCACTGATCCTAGTTTTGCTGTCTGGGACAATAAGGATTCTCTTATCATGACATGGTTGTGGAATTCGATGACTCCTAAAGTGGGTCGTCACTGTATGTTTTTATCTTCTGCTAAAGAGATTTGGGAAACTGTCCGCTCGACCTACTCTTTAAAACAGGATATGGCTGCGCGTTATGAATTGCGCAATAAAATCTTTTCTACTAAACAAGATTCCTTATCTGTGACTGCTTATTATGGTATTATGAAGGAATTGTGGACTGAACTTGATCAATTTCAGAGTTTGAAAATTCAATGTACTGTAGATGCTTCGGCTTTAGCCAAGGAGGTGGAAAATGAGCGTATTTTTTATTTCCTTGCTGGATTGAATTCTGAGTATGATCCTATTCGAGTTCAGATACTTGGCAAAGATACTTTTCCATCCGTTTCCGCTGTCTTCAATACTGTTCGGGGAGAGAAGACTCGTCGGGGAGTTATGATGAACTCTGTCACATCATATAAGTCTGCCATGTTGTCATCACCTGATGTTGTTGCTTCTAAACCCATTGATGGGTCTACTATGATTTCCACAAGAGACGGTTCTTCTCAAGGGAGTTCTTTTACAAAATTTTCTGATGGTGCATCTTCTAAACCTAAGAAAGATGATCGCTGGTGTTCTTATTGTAGAAGGAAAGATCATATCAAGGATCTATGCTTTCGCCTCCATGGAAAGCAAAAGGTCTTAGAAAAGATGGCAAGGATGCGTGGTCAAGCTCATTTTACTTCCTCTGATATAGCTCCTGCACCTAATGAGACCCAACCTGCATTTCATCAAGATGAGTTGGAACGACTCCGGACCATCCTTGATTCTCTGAGTAAGCCATCTGATACTAGTGCTTTGGCTATAACTGGTATGAGCTCCAATACTTTTTCTTTTCTTACTTCTTGTACTGATTTTAAACATTCTTGGGTTATTGATTCTGGTGCTACTGACCATATGGCTTGTTGTGCTGACTCCTTTGTTTCTTATAACCCTACCATTGGCACTCATACAATAGCCATAGCTGGTAGCTCACATACATCAGTTGCGGGTTCTGGTAACATAAATTTACAACCTTCCTTACATCTCAAAGATGCTCTTCATGTCCCTAAACTCTCTACTAATCTTCTTTCTATTCATAAAATTACAAAAGATTTGAATTGCACTGTAACCTTCTTCCCTACTCACTGTGTTTTTCAGGATCTCGCCACGGGGAAGACGATTGGGGGTGCTAAAGAGCAAGGTGGGCTGTACTATTTGGTGTCACAATCTCCCGCAAATAATGTTAAGGATCACATCTTGTTGTCTCATGGCCAGTCAACTGCTGATTCTCTGATTTGGCTTCATCATAAGCGCATGGGACATCCTCCATTTAATTTACTCAAGTCTTTATTTCCGTCATTGTTTTTGTCTAAGTCTGTTGAGTCTTTTCATTGTGATGTTTGCGAGTTTGCTAAGCATCATCGTGTATCTTTTCCTTCTAGTATTACTAAAAGTGTTGAACATTTTGATCTTATTCATTCTGATGTTTGGAGTCCTGCTAAGGTCCCTCATTCTTCTGGTAATAAATGGTTTGTTTCTTTTATTGATGATTGCACTCGTGTAACTTGGGTTTACTTAATGCGTGAAAAGTCTGAGGTACCACAACTATTTTTTCAGTTTTATAAAATGGTTGAGACCCAATTTGGTAAAAAATCAAGAGACTAAGGACTGATAATGGTACTGAATATGTTAATCACTATTTTTCCCAATTTATACGAAGTCACGGTATGATTCATGAACTTACTTGTGTAGACACCCCCCAACAAAATGATGTTGCTGAAAGAAAGAATCATCACCCTCTTGAAGTTGCTTGTGCCTTACTGTTTCAAACACATGTACCCAAATGTTATTGGGGAGATGTCATTCTTACTGCAACGTTCTTGATCAACCGTTTACCCACTCGGGTTCTTGACAATGTAAGTCCTATTCACTCAGTAACTTCTTTTTTCCCTTTTGTTCCAACTATGCAGAGTCTTCCTCCACGAGTGTTTGGGTGTGTTGTCTTTGTTCATGTTCATAAACATCATCGCAGTAAGTTAGATCCTAGGGCCCTTAAATGTGTTTTCCTTGGTTATGCTCCTGATGAAAAGGGCTACAAGTGCTATCACCCTGGCAGTCGAAATTTTTTTGTTTCTATGGATGTTATATTTCAGGAATCTGAGTCCTTTTTCCAAGGTCCTTATCTTCAGGGGGAGAATAATACAGCAGAAAACTCATCACCTTCCTTCTTTGAGTTAGAATCTTCAGTGTCTACTCCTTCTCCTCCTCTTGTTTCTGTTCCTCCTGTGTCTGATCCTCCTGTGACTGATCCATCAAGTACACCAGAGATACGGAAGATTGTGACACCTGAGTTGGTATATCATAGAAGGAAACAACCCACATTGCTTCACCAGCAACCTCAATCGTCTGAACCATTGGTAAGTCCTGAAACTCATATTTCTGATGACTTACCCATTACTACTGATTCTGATGATTTACCCATTGCCCTAAGAAAAGGAAAAAAATCTTGTTCCAAGAAATCTTGTTCCTCCTGTCCCTCTTGTACTCAATATCCTATCTCCCATTTTGTTTCTTCTACTAATCTTTTTGTGCAACACAAAAGCTTTGTTACAGCACTAGATTATATTTCTGTAATACCCCATATTTTTATTAATAAAATAATAATAATAATAAACTATAAATTAGTAGTAATAATAATATAGATATATATAAATAAATATTATGGTGATAGATAGCAAAGTAGAATATTAATTTTATCTTGTGCGATATGAGTGCTATTGGAAAATAATTTTGATACTTTGTAATACTCTAAATTATTTATAATAACATAATATTAATATGTATATATATATATATATATTAGATGATAAATTATGATTAATTGATTTATTAATTGATTGATGAGTTATGTATTTATGTTTGATTAATAATGATTGATTAATAATGTTCGATTGATAATGTTTGATAGGTAATGATTGATTGGTAATGTTGATTGGTAATTTGATTAGATATAATGAGTTAGCATTGAGTCAGTAATGTATGAAGTCAATATCTGAGTCAAATACATCAATAAAGAAAAAGGAAATAAATGCACGAAACCCATATCCGAGCCCAAAACTTCAACTATAAATAGAGGCCTAGCATAAACAAACTAATTCACTCTTCAACATTTCTCCTCTACTACTCTCTCTTCTTACTTCAAAAGTTTATTTGTTTTATTTTCTATATTCTTTTGGTTACCAACCGGTTCTCTGCCCCAATTTATTCTCTTCTAGAAGTTAGCAAAAACGGAGACTAGGTAATCCTAATCTCTAGGTGGTTGTAGATTCGTTGTGTATGAAATTTTTATTGTGTGTAATCCTAATCTTTAGGTAGTTATATGTTTGATATGTGTAATCCTAATCCTTAGGTTATAATTTTGTTTGAAGTTTATTAATAGTAATCCTAATCCCTAGAGAGTCATAGATTATATTGATATGAATTTTGGTATATGTAATCCTATTCGTAGGTTATTCCTTTTATAAAACTTGGATGTAATCTTAATCCCTAGATGTTCTTAGTATTTCTGTATGAATATTTTTATATATATATAGGTATTTGTTTTTTTTAAATTTAAATTACTACATATGATAATTAGAATATGGACACAAGTTATTCCTTAGAATGAAAGAGAATTCCGAATAAGCTTTTTGAAGTACATGGGAATCGAACTGCAACACACACACCCACTAAACACTACACACCCCACCACCACTAGGCTAGCCCTAGTGGGTTGAATTCCGAATAAGCTTGCAATATATGATATAAACTTTTATTTTAGAAATTATGATTATGTGCAATATATGATATAAAATGTTATTATTTTAGAAATTATAATTATGTGCAATGTATGGTATAAGATTTAATTCAGGTGCAATATATGGATCTTATTGAATAATTATGAAAATTATGGAATTATAATACTCTTTAAGAAAAACTTTCCAAATATGTGTTTTAATGATTGAATTTGAATATTTATAACTATGATAATTGATGTGATGGGATTATTTGAATGACGATGATTGGATTTGAATTTTTCTATGATGAATGTTGAAGATTTGAATTATTATATCCTATATCCTTGAATAAATTTGGAAAGTTATGAATGTTGAAGATTTGAATTATTATATCCTTGAACAAATTGGAAAGTTATGATGAGGATTTTGGATTTTATTGTGATGAATGTTGAAGATTTGAATTATTATATCCTTGAATAAATTGGAAAGTTATGATGAGGATCGGATTTGGATTTTACTGTTATGAATGTTGAAGATTTGAATTATCATATCCTTGAATAAATTGGAAAGTTATGATGATGATCGGATTTGGATTTTACTATGATGAATGTTGAAGATTTGAATTGTTATATAAATTCAAAAATTTATGATAATAGTTGTTTGAATTATGATACTTTGGAAAATTATAATGCCCTTGAGTAACTCATTTAGAGATGATAATACTTAAAGAATAAATAATTATGATTGAATCTTTCCTGATTGTGTGTGTTTGTAATAAATTAATGGTGGGAGGATAGCTTTGGGATGGTACCTTCCAAAGTGATGAACACAACTTTTGGGCTTTATGCCTCCGATGTGAAATTGATGTGAAAAAGATTGTATCCGTTCTTCCCAAAGTGGTATCTGGTAACAGTGGTTTTTTCCCGGGATACTAGTAGCAACTTTGGGAAGAGGTGTGCACACTAGGAAGATGTGAATTGATTATGGCCAATTTTGATTATACGTGGCTGGTAACAGTGGTTTTTTCCCGGGTCACGGGGTAGACTGGCAGGGTTTCCCGGGTCTACCATGGTTCTCTTCCCACTAAATATAATGAACTTAAACATTATTAATGAAAATTGTTATTTGATTTGATTATGAAGAATGTCATTGAGTTGTGAATATTATCATATTATGATTAATGTTGTGCTAAATATGTTAGTTGACAATTACCCTTATACACTAAATGGACTAAATAATCTTAAACATGATTAATAATGATATTAATACTTGATTTGAGTTATGATTAAATGACTTATTTGAATTATTGCTTGATTTATGATTAAATTTCTTATTTGAATTATTACTTGATTATGATTAAATGACATATTTGAATATTGCTTGAGTTATGAATAAATGACATATTCGAAATATTAATTGAGTTGATTATGTTGATTATTCTTAAAAAAATGTCTTGATTGATATTGGGTTATATTATCCTCGTTTTGTATCTTGATTGGGATTACCAGTTTTGCTGACTTTTGTGTTTGTTTGACTGCAATGATCCTGCGGCTGCGGGGGAGCAGATTTTCAGTGAAGCATGTTGCAAAGGATGGGGCTAGCTGTGGGCAGTGAGGATCACGACTCGGATATTTCTAGCTGTCATAAATATTATGTATAAAAAAAAAAAAAACTATAGTCTTAGATTTTTATTTGAATGTAATAGAGTTAGCCTTGCACTTGTCCCTGTACAAGTGCGGCGGTAACAATTCCCAAATTCAATTATTTTGAACTTCCGCTGTTATTTATAAAAATATTGAATTTATTTATGCTATTATAAATTGTCAGAATTTGGGGTGTTACAATTTCAATCCCAAAATCAGTACATGAAGCATTGAAAGATGGGAATTGGGCTAGCCATGCAAGAGGAAATGAATGCGTTGGAGAAAAATAAAACATGGGAGGTTATTGATAGACCCAACGGAAAGAAAGCAGTAGGGTGCAGATGGGTTTATGCCCTGAAGTATAATTCTGATGGCACTCTTGAGAGATATAAGACTCGATTAGTCGCCAAAGGTTACACTCAGACCTATGACATTGATTATGAAGAAACCTTTGCTCCAGTTGCAAAGATGAATACGGTGAGAGTCTTGTTATCCCTTGCTGCCCATTACAATTGGGATATAAATCAATTTGATGTGAAAAATGTCTTCCTCAATGGTGAGTTAGAAGAAAAAGCCTACATGGAAATCCCGCCTGGTTTTGATTCTGAGAATGGAGAAAATAAAGTTTGTAGATTAACAAAGGCCTTGTATGGATTGAAGCAGTCACCTCGTGTCTGGTTTGGAAGGTTTACTAAGGTTATGATGACCTTAGGATACAAACAGAGTCAAGGAGATCACACTCTTTTCTTTAAGCACTCCCAAAATGGGAAGCTCACTGTGCTCCTTGTATATGTTGATGATATTATCATCACAGTTGATGATTTTATGGAGAGACATATTTTGCAAACACGACTAGCCTCTGAGTTTGAAGTTAAAGATCTTGGAAAACTGAGATATTTCCTAGGGATAGAGGTAGCTCATTCAAACAAAGGAATTTTTATCAACCAGAGGAAATATGTTCTTGATCTTCTCAAAGAAGCAGGAAAGCTCGGGTGTAAACCCTCTAATACTCCTATTGAGCAGAATCACAAGATAGGCTATGAAGAGGAGAGTCCTCCAGTTGATAAAGGACAATATCAACGGCTAGTTGGGAAATTGATATATTTGGCTCATCCTAGACCAGATCTAGCTTATGTTGTTAGTGTTGTCAGTCAATTTATGCACGATCCAAAGGAGAAACACATGCAGGCAGTGGAGAGAATTCTTCAGTATCTTAAAGCTACTCCTGGTAAGGACTGTTATTCCAGCGTGATGGCGATCTCTCTTTAGAAGTCTACACTGATGCTGATTATGCTGGATCTGTGACTGACCGTCGTTCTACCACTGGTTATTGTATGTTTCTTTGTGGTAACTTGGTGACGTGGAGAAGTAAGAAACAAGATGTGGTTGCCAGATCAAGTGCAGAGGCTGAATTTCGAGCTATGGCTCAAGGCATTTGTGAGTTACTGTGGCTAAAAATTGTACTTGATGATCTCAAAATAAAATGTTAGGGACCTATGAAGCTGCTATGTGATAATAAGTTCGCTATTTGTATAGCTCATAATCCAGTTCAACATGATCGAACTAAACATATTGAGGTCGACCGCCATTTCATCAAAGAGAAACTTGATAGCGGGTTGATTACCACTTCACACATTCCCACTGGGCATCAATTAGCTGATCTATTGACAAAGGGATTTCCTTCAGACAAATTTCAAGAGCTTACTAGCAAGCTGGAAATGATAAATATCTATTCCTCAGCTTGAGGGGGAGTGTTGTAAATAATAATATTTATTTATTTGTTGTATTGGGCTTAGCCCATTAGGTCATGTAATCTCTATAAATAGAGAACCCTTTGTACAGAATATACACAATTCAATAATATATCAGAATACCTTTTTTCAAGTCTAGCTATTAAACCGATCCATGACAAAAGTAAGAATATGCAAATATGTAAATTAACAATCTATATGCATATGTGATAGAGATTGACATATAGTACTAATCTGACATACGCCCCCTTCCCCGCACACACACAGAATGTTAAGATTTGTGTATTCGCCTGTACTCATGAAATTTATTTTTCAGAATATCCACAAAAAGTTGATTATCCATCAGTTGTAAATAATCCAAGGCATCCTTTCTTCTTTTCATAACCATTTCCCAGATTTGAAAGTCATAGCCATCAGTCATTGTGAGAAAGCCGTGGTTCTATCAACTATGTTAGGAAATGTTGGAAAGTATTGTCAATTACTCCACTATTGGGAATAGCAAACTATAATTAATACAGCACTCGAAATATTAGAATTTAATGTAGCATTGGAAATTATAGGAATCTAGGAAATTGTTCAAACTCTTCTTGTAAATACAACTTGTATTTATTCCTTCATGTATATAAATATACTCAGAAAGACTCACGTGGAGAAACCAGAAAACAAAGTACAACTCCAAATACCAAAAGAATGGCGATGGGACAGCCGGACAAGTCGAGGAGGATTATATTGTTTCGATACCATGTTGAAAAATAGGGATTTAGGTACAGAGGGAGAATAACAAATACTTAGAATAAAAATATGTTGATATTGTTGCAAAGGATGTGATATATGACATGATACAAATTACTAAGCACTACTTAATATTTATTCTAATATTAACTTCATAAAATAAGGAAGAAAATTTTGAAATATTTTAGAAATAATATTGTATTGTATTATTATTATTTTATTTTATTTTTAGATAATTTGGGCTTAGTCCATTAGGTCATTTAACTTCTTTAAATAGAGGGCTCTTGTACAGTTTTACATACAGTTGAATACAATACATTCATAATCTTAAGTTGGTACTAGAGCTTGTGTTATAGGAAAACCTCGTTTCCGCAGACAAAAAAAAAAAATCGATCATTGTTCATCGCGGTACTGTTCATCACGATAACTATCAATGTTCATCATGGTATTGTTCATCGCCGGAAACATTGTTCCGGTGTCCTTGCTCATTTTTGTCACCTCTTTTCAGATCTAGTCTCCGTTTGTTGTTCTTACATCTGATTTGTGATGGAGGGCTCAAGTAATGAGATCAAAAACACTACTGGCGTCATCTCCAATACTACCCCATCCATTACAACGATGAAACTGATCGGATCTTCTACTTACAAGACCTGGTCTACCTCCGTTAAGATCTGGTTTACTGGTCAAGGGCAAGGGAAACATCTCACGACCACGTGTATTGATGTTTAAAAGGATCAGAAATCTGAATGGGAAAAGATTTATGCCCAACTGCTGAGTATCCTTTGGCAAATCCGGCAGTTATAGGCATTTTCATCCCCTTTGAGATCTGCTATGACGTATAGGAGGAAGTCAAAAACCTCTACACCAATGACATTTAACAGCTTTATTCCATTGTTTCTCAGATAATGGAATTGCGTAAATCACCAGATGCTTGAATGGAGGCTTATATTGGTAAGATTCGTTCTTTGATGCATGAATTCTTAGCTATGTTACCTCATGCTAAAGATGCCTCTGAGTACAAGAAGCAAATGGAGCGCTTCTTTATGGTCGTAACACTTTTCAGCCTTTTAGAGGAGTAAGAAAGTGTTCATGAGAATATTTTGACCAGTGCTGGCACTCCTAGCCTGTCACACACTTTCCAACGCCTTCTGAATCTTAAGGATAAATCAGCAATATCCACACATGTAACTGCGATTCATTTCTCGGGCCAATGATTCCAATTGGAACAGCGGACGCGGTCGCAGACGTGGCCGCAGACATGGTGGCCGCGAACAGAGACCTCGTTGCAATTATTGCCAGAACCTTTGACATTTTGAAGAACGTTGCTACAGAAAGTACTCTCACTTGAAGCCACCAGCTGCCAACTTTGCTCAGACTGATGCTACACCACCTTCTCCTGGATCAGTAACTCTTTTGAGTGTAGACTATGAGGCACTTCTCAGAAAGGTTTCTTCCCAGACTCCTACTCAAGACACTGGTAATCATATTGCTTGTATTTCTCAATCGTCTCTTGGACCCTAGATAATAGACTCAAGTTCTACTAATCACCTTTGTAGTAATAAGGATCTCTTTACTTCACTTATTCTAATAATCTACCTTATGTTACTCTCGTTGATTGCACTAAGGCCCCTGCTCGTGGAATTGGCCAAACCAACCCAACTCCCTTTTTGACTTTGACCTTTGCTTATTATATGCCTGGCATTCCCTTCAATTTAATCTCTATTAGCCAGTTGATTCATTCTCTTTCATGCACTGTTACCTTCTCTAAACAATCTTTTTCTATGCAGAATCCGGGTACGGGGAAGACGATTGGAGAGGACAATGAGTCACGAGGTTTGTACTATCTGACTGCACCTCCTTCTCCAGTGGTGTCCTCTCTCACAGAGTTTCCTGAACTAATCTAGAGTCGTTTGGGTCATCCAAGTCTTTCCAAGCTTCAACATATGGTTCTTTTTTTATCCAGTCTTAAGATTTTAAACTGTAAGTCTTGTCAGCAAGGAAAGCACATTCACTCCTCCTTTACTAATAGAGTCAATAAAAGAGTTGATGCTCCCTTCTTTATTGTTCATTCAGATATTTGGGGTCCGAGTCAAACTATGTTTGTTTTGGGTTTTCAATATTTTGTAATCTTTGTTGATAATTTCTCTCATTGTATTTGGGTTTATTTAATGAAAAAACATTCTGAATTATTTTCAATTTATCAAAAATTGTGCTGAAATAAATACTCAATTTAGTGATTCTATTCAAGTCTTGCATAGTGATAATGCAAAAAAGTATGTGTCTCTTGAATTTTCTAATTTTTTGGAGAAACATGGAACGTTATACCAGACCACCTGTCCGCACACTCCACAACAAAATAGAGTGGCTGAACGTAAAAATAGTCATCTGGTTGAAACTGCATATACCCTTCTAATTCATATGAATGTTCCACTCCGTTTTTGGGCAGATGTTATTCTCACCTCTTGCTTTCTCATCAATTGCATGCCATGTTCCGTGCTAAATAATGAAGTTCCACATATTGTATTATTTTCAAGAGCGCCTTCCTATCTTCTGCCTCCACATGTATTTGGATGTACTTGCTTTGTTCATGATCTCACTCCAAGAAAGGACAAATTAACATCCAAAGCCTTCAAGTGTATTTTCCTTGGATATACTCGATTTCAAAAGGGGTATCGCTGCTACTCTCCTGACCTCAAGCGTTATATTGTTTTCGCTGATGTCACTTTCTTGATTAACAACTCTTTCATTCTTTTCCGTCTCAGATGTCACAGGCTGATCAGGTTCTTGTTGTTCCTTCTTGACTTGTCATTACCAACTGCAGGTGACTCTATCCCAGAGGAATGACCCTTTGCCTCCATCCCTGAGGACTGCCATTTTCTCACCTATCAACGTCGTCAGACTGCGCCTCCTGCGGACTTGACCCTTGCTAACTCATCGCCTTCTCCTGTCGACTCTTCCCCTTCGGATCCTCCATCAGAGATTCCTCTCATTGCCCTTCGCAAAGGTATTCGATCCACTCGCAACCCTCATCCACTTAACATTTTCTTGAGTTATGATACACTTTATTCACAGCATTTTACTTTTGTTTCTAGTCTTTCGTCTGTTTCCATTCCTAAGACCACAGGTGAAGCACTATCTCATCCAGGTTGGCGTCAGGCGATGATTGATGAAATGACTGCACTTCACTCCAATGGTACATGGGATCTTGTTCGTGCTCCTCCTGGGAAGTCGGTTGTTGGTTGTCGAGGGTATTCACAATCAAAGTTGGTCCTTATGGCACTTTTGATCGCCTCAAAGCTCGTTTAGTGACCAAGAGATACACTCAGATTTTTTGTCTTGACTATGGGGATACCTTTTCTCCTCTTGCCAAGATGGCCTCTATTAGCTTGTTTCTTGCACTTGCTGCCATTCATCATTGGCCCCTTCTTCAGCTTGATATCAAAAATGTCTTCTTACATGGTGAGGAGAAACCACCAGGTTTTGTTGCTCAGGGAGAGATTTCTGGAATGGTATATAAGCTTCGTAAATCTTTATATGGCCCGAAGCAGTCTCTTCGAGCTTGATTTAGTTGTTTTAGTTCCGCTGTTCGATCCTTCAGTTTAACCCGAAGTAAAGCCAATTGCTGAGATGTATAAAACCATTAAAATAGCCTCACCCAACAACTTAAGTTTTTGGGTTGAATTGGTTCTTTATATGGTATCAAAGCCTCAGTGTACCGGGTTAGATCCTCACTGGTCCCCACTTTCTTTTTAGTGGAATTTCTTTCTTCGTTGGGCCTGTGCATTGTCCACCCTTCAAGTCCAGTGGGCTTTCGTGTGAGGGGGCGTGTTGAGATGTATAAAACCATTAAAATAGCCTCACCCAACAGCATAAGCTTTTGGGTTGAATTGGTTCTTTACACCAATCATTGTGTCTTTTATCAGCATAGCTCTTCTGGCCAGTGCATCTATCTCCTGGTCTATGTTGATGACATCATTATTACTAACAGCGATCAAGCTGGGATTGATCAATTAAACAAGTACTTATTCAATCAATTTCAGACCAAAGATCTTGGCAGACTTCGATATTTCTTAGGGATCGAAGTGGCACAGTCTAGGCAGGGCATTTCCATTTGTCACAGGAAGTATGCACTGGATATCCTAGATGAGACTGGTATGTTGGGATGTAAACCCATTGATACACCTATATATACTAATGTTAAGCTATTACCCGGACAGGGGAAGCCATTGGCAGACCCTGATCGTTACCGTCGATTAGTTGGAAAGTTGAACTATCTTACTATAACAAAGCCGGACATCTCTTTTACAGTTAGTGTGGCAAGTCAATTCCTTAACTCTCCTTGTGACTCTTATTGTGATACAGTCATCAGGGTTCTTCGATATATCAAAAGAGTACCAAGAAGAGGTTTATTATACACAGATAAAAGGAATGCAGAGGTGTCTAGCTATTCAGATGTTGACTGGGCAAGTTCTCCTTTAGACAGACACTCCACCTCAGGGTATTGTGTTCTCCTCAGAGGAAATTTGATCTCTTGGAAGAGTAAGAAGCAAACTGTAGTTGCCAGGTCAAGTGCAGATGCAAAATATCGGGCAATGGAAAATGCAACCTGTGAGCTCATCTGGCTTAGACAATTGCTTAAAGAACTACATCTCTTTGAACAACGGCCCATGAAACTCATTTGTGCCAATCAAGCCTCATTGTACATATCCTCTAACCCAGTCTTTCATGAGAGGACCAAACATATAGAAATTGACTGTCACTTTATTAGAGAGAAGATTCAGTCAGGAGAGATCGAAACAACATTTGTCAATTCCAGTGATCAACTTGCAGATGTTTTCACCAAGGCTCTTAGAGGTCCCCGAATAGATCATATATGTAACAAGATGGGAGCTTATGATACATACGCACCAGCTTGAGGGAGAGTGTTAGAAATAATATTGTATTGTATTATTATTATTTTATTTTATTTTTAGATTATTTGGACTTAACCCATTAAGTCATTTAACCTCTTTAAATAGAGAGCTCTTATAGAGTTTTACATACAATTGAATACAATACATTCATACTCTTAAGTAAATATAAAGAAATATGGAAACCATCTAGGATACTCTAAACTATTTTAAGACTCAAAGATATTATGAGACATATTTCATATTTTCTAACAAAAAGAAAAGCAGGCGTGGTGCTTGAGGCAAATATTGATCAGACAAAGAAGATCAACTATTAGGTATTGTACTTTCCTTAGAGAAAACCTGGTGAATTGGAGATGCAAAAAAAAATAGAATGTGGTGGCACAATTCAATGTGGAGGTAGAATGTAGAGCAATGGCTCAAGGTGTGCATGAACCACTTTGGCTAAATATTATCCTTGAAGACTTGAAGATTGCGTGGGAGGGACCAGTGCGACTCTATTGTGATAATAAGTCTACAATCAATATAGCCCACAATCCAATACAATATGATCACACAAAGCACATTGAGGTTGATAGGCAGTGGATTAATTTGCACACCCTATGTGACTATACAAGGACAGCCGATTGATATAATTACCAAGGGATTAAAGCAACCTAGCATTTCAAAATATTGTATGCAAGCTGGAATGGAAAATGTATATTCACCAGCTTGAGGGAGAGGGTGAGAAAGTCGTGATTCTATCACTTATATTAGGAAATGTTGGACAGTGTTGTAAATTACTCCACTGTTGGGAATTACAAACTAAAATTAATAAAGCATTGGAAATACTAGGATTTCATGTAGCACTGGAAACAAAGGGTCCTAGGAAATAGTTCAGACTCTTCTTGTAAATACAAGTTGTATTTATTCCTTGAAGTATATAATTTTGCTGAGTGCTAATCACTCGTGCAGATCAGAAAATAATAATACAAAAACCAGTCGTTTCTGACAGTGACAAGTCTAATTACTAGTCTATGACATATTCCCTTATACTGAATCTAAGATTTTCAGTTTGATAATTGACTACCGCATGCACAATGGTATGAAGCCATTTTGCATAGCATATTTTCACACTGAAAAAATACTTTCCTTGGAACCCTGTCTCATTCTTTGTCCTACAACCCCAATTTAAAAAATTCCTGCTACTAATCTTGAGAAATTTCTTAATTAAACAATTTCAATGCTAGCTAGAACTTAGTCAACCAGGTTCTCAAATTCAGGCGCTCTCATTTAGATGATTGACTTTCCATTTTCAAACCTGTATCAATCTGCAGACTTTCTCCTAAAGTTCAGGCCACCAAATTTTAATTTTTAAGACACATTAGAGCATTATCTCACACCATTGGCTATGTCTTCTATTCAGTTAAGAATAAGGCACAAGCACATATAAGTGATAAACTACTTACACAAAAGAGGTTAAATAATTGGTCTCATTAAAATCTGTTGGAAACCATGTGAATACTGTCTAAGTTCATTGTATACACAAGCCAGAATCATGTAATTACAGTAATTAGGATAGAAATGGTGTACGTATTCTATTATTATTTTTTGGTTATATATGTAGCTTTGACAAACGGATTTCAGCACCTCCCTCTCTCTCTCGTTTGGAATTCCTTAAAGGCAAGAGAAAGTTTTCAGAACTTCATAAAGTACCAGCAACACGCATCCATTTAGAAGAGAAAAAGAAAATAGAGCAGAAGTCACTTCAACCCAAAATTTGTTGCATCATGAATTCTGTCTGGAGATGTAATTTTATGAATGCTATTCACATAATCCTAGCAATCACATGACATAACATTTTTGTGGTAAAAACTAAAAGGGGACATACATGATTGGGTAGATATGTTACACCAGATAAATTGATGGCATTTCTCTCAATTACATTTTTGAGAAATGTATGCAGTTCAATCTCTTCTAGAAGCTGATTTTGCAATTGTTGCACCTGTATAGAATTCAAACAGTCCATTATTAGGGAACAAAAACAGCAAGAAAGCAATTCTCTAGTAAGGTCTACTCAAAATTAATCTATTTCCTATATCTTCATTTTTAAGCCAGCACTAAGCATGCACAAAGAAAGCTTACATCTTCCTCAAGTTGAATTTTGTAAAGAGCAGCATTTTTTCTCGGTACATATGGCACAAAACTCCCTGTCTCTTCACTAACATTGCTCACCTAAAGATTAAAAGAATTACGATGCATTTCGAGTAAAAATTTATTTTCAACAATAAAAATTTTAAGAACTACCAATTAACTTTGTATCCAATCAACAGGAGAAAATGAAGAAAACATTAATCTCAAAGATAATGTCAAATTTAGAAACCACTTGACAATAAGTATAAGCAGATGCTAATGCCGAAGCAATAACTAATTGGCTAAACAGAAAGAAGAACGAACACAAGAAGTGCGAGAAAATACTATTTCTTTTTTTTTCTGAATTTTATAAACCAAAAACAACCAAATAACAATAAGGTTCTCCAAGCCTTAAATAGGCAAAACAATATGTTGTAAATAATAGTTATTTTCTTATTTATTAATTTATTTGTTGTATTGAGCCAAGCCCATTAGGTCTTTTATTCTCTATAAATAGAGAACCCTTTGTACAGATTATTTACAATTCTATAATATATCATAATACCCTTTTTCAAGTTGGTATCAAAGCTCTCGATTCTGAGGGTTCTGCTTCCGCAAATCACCGTCTTTAAAAACCAAACCCTATTTGCCTCTCGCTGCCGCCGGAAAAAAATTTCCGGGGACCTTTTGGACCGTGAGAACCCCTGTTTCACTCCGTTTTTCTTAGATCTATCATTCTACGGAGGTTTCTTTTTCATCAGACGACCGGAACAGCTCAAAAAAAAAAAAAATGTGGTACTGTTCATCGCGCACTGTTCACGCGGCACTGTTCACCGAGTACTATTCAAAAAAAAAATTTGTTTTTGCCTCCTCTACCCGGATCTGTGTTTTTCTCTCTGAACTGACGTCGTTTGGGTGTCCGTTGTGTGTTCTTGGGTGCTGTTTTTCACTCTTTCTTATCACTATGGCCAATTTAGAAGATAGTTCTCCATATGTGAATATTCAGGAAAGGGAGTTGGATCAGCTTAAACCCGCTATTGATAATATGTGAAAGCCATCTGACCGTTCTTTGATCTTGTCTGGTAAGAGCACACGTTCTACATCTCTTCTTGCTTCTTGCACTGATTTTAAAACCTCATGGATTTTGGATTCTGGTGCAACTGATCATATGGCTTGTCGTACTGAGTTTTTTCGTTCTTATCATCCTACTGTTGGTAGTCATACTATATCCGTAGCTGATGGATCCCATAAATCAGTTATTGGTTCTGGTAACATTCAAATTCAACCTTCCTTGTTTCTTAAAAATATTCTTTATATTCCTCAGCTTTCTACTAATCTTATCTCCACTCAAAAACTTACAACTGATTTGAATTGTTCTATCACATTTTTTACTTCCCATTGTGTTATTCAAGATCTTACCACGAAGAAGACAATTGGAGTTGCTAATGAGCAGGATGGGTTGTATCATCTCCTTCCAGAACATGCTATAAATGATAGCAAAAATCAGTTATTAATGACACGTCATCCTTCTACTGCAGAGTCTATGATTTGGCTCCATCACAAGCGTCTGGGGCATCCACCATTCAGTCTATTGAAGTCTATGTTTCCTTCTCTGTTTCTTAATCAGTCGGTTGAGACCTTTCATTGTGATGTTTGTGAATTTGCAAAACACCATTGAGTGTCATTTCCTGCTAGCACTATTAAAAGCAGCAAACCTTTTTCTCTTATCCATTCTGATGTTTGAGGCCCTTCTAAAGTGCATAGTGTTTCAGGTGCAAGGTGGTTTATTTCTTTTATTGACGATTGTACTCGGGTAACATGGATATTCTTGATGAAAAACAAGTCTAAAGTACCAGAGATATTTATTCGATTTCATCATATGGTTGAGACTCAGTTTGGTAAGTGTATTAAAAAACTAAGATCTGATAATGGTACTGAGTACGTCAACCAACGCCTGTCACAATTCATTTCAGACAGAGGTATGATTCATGAGCTCGCATGTGTTGATACCCCTCAACAAAACGGGGCTGCTGGAAGAAAAAATCGTCACCTCCTTGAAGTTGCTAGAGCACTACTTTTCCAGACATTTGTTCCTAGTTCTTATTGGGGAGAAGTCGTGTTAGCTGCAACCTTTTTTATCAACCGTTTACCTTCACGGGTCCTTAACAATACCAGTCCTATTCATTCCATGACTTCCTTTTTTCCTTCTATTCCCATATTGCAGAGCCTTGCACCAAGAGTGTTTGGATGTGTTGCCTTTGTCCATGTTCATAAACAACATCGGAGTAAGTTGGATCCTAGGGCTCTTAAGTGTGTCTTCCTTGGTTATACCCCTTATAAAAAAGGATACAAGTGTTATCATCCACTGTTGAGATATATAGTCTCACATTGATTGTGTGGGCAACTAATGTGGCCTGTATAAGGCCTTGGGCACTCCCACCCTTTGAGCTAACTTTTGGGGTGGTGTATCCCAAGGTTCTTTACATGGTATCAGAGTCTCGCCGCCCCCCACTTTCTCTTGAGGCGTTTCTTAGCACAGGTAGGCTGGGTCTGTTGCATTGTCCATTCTTCAAACCCAATGGGCTCTTGCGTGAGGGGGCGTGTTGAGATATGTAGTCCCACATTGGTTGTATGTGCAACTAATGTGGAGTTTATAAGGCCTTGGGCACTCCCACCCTTTGAGCTAGCTTTTGGGGTGGTGTATCCCAAGGTTCTTTACATGGTATCAGAGCCTCGCCGCCCCCCATTTTCTCTTGTGGCGTTTCTTAGCACAGGTAAGCTGGACCTGTTGCATTGTCCACTCTTCAAGCCCAATGGGCTCTCGTGTGAAGGGGCGTGTTGAGATATATAGTCCCACATTGATTGTGTGGGCAACTAATGTGGCCTTTATAAGGCCTTGAGCACTCCCACCCTTTGAACTAGCTTTTGGGGTGGTGTATCCCAAGGTTCTTTACATCCACCAAGTCGAAAAAAATTTGTGTATATGGATGTCACCTTTCAAGAATCTGAATCTTATTTCCCGAGTCTTCATCTTCAGGGAGAGAACAGTTCTTCAGAAGACTCATTTCCTTCCTTCTTTGAGTCTGGATCAGTCTTGTCTACTCCTACACCTCTTCCTAGTGTGTCTGCTCCTGGTGTGTCAGAACCTTCAAATACATCAGTCTTGTCTACTCCTACACCTCTTCCTAGTGTGTCTGCTCCTAGTGTGTCAGAACCTTCAAATACACCTGAGATATGAAAGATTTTGACACCTGAATTGGTATATCAGAGGAGGAAACAACCCATACTGTCTCACCAGCAACCTCAATCGTCTGAACCACTGGTAAGTCCTGAATCTCCTGTTTCTTCTGAATCTCCTGTTTCTGATTCTAATATTATTGCCTCTCATGATTTGTCTATTTCTTCTGATATCTTTAATGACTTACTCATTGCTTCTACTTCTGATGACTTACCTATTGCCCTAAGAAAAGGGAAAAGATCTTGTACCAAGAAATTTTGTTCCTCTTGTTCCTCTTATACTCAATATCCTATCTCCCATTTTGTTTTTTCTACTAATCTTTCTGTGCAGCACAAAAGCTTTGTTTCAGCACTAGATTCTATTTCAATCCCAAAATCAGTATATGAAGCATTGAAAGATGGGAATTGGGCTCAAGCCATGCAAGAGGAGATGAATGCATTGGAGAAAAATAAAACATGGAAGGTTATTGAGAGACCCAATGGAAAGAAAGCAGTAAGGTGCAGATGGATGTATGCCCTGAAGTATAATTTTGATGACACTCTTGAGAGATATAAAGCTCGATTAGTCACCAAAGGTTACACTCAGACCTATGGCATTGATTATGAAGAAACCTTTGCTCTAGTTGCAAAGATGAATACGGTGAGAGTCTTGTTATCCCTTGCTGCTCATTACAATTGAGATATAAATCAATTTGATGTGAAGAATGCTTTCCTTAATGGTGAGTTAGAAGAAGAAGTCTACATGGAAATCCCTCCTGGTTTTGATTCTGTGAATGGAGAAAATAAAGTTTTTAGATTAAAAAATGCCTTGTATGGATTGAAGCAGTCACCTCATGCCTGGTTTGGAAGATTTACTGAGGTTATGATGACCTTAGGATACAAACAAAGCCAAGGAGATCACACTTTTTTCTTTAAGCACTCCCAAGATGGGAAGCTCACTGTGCTCCTTGTATATGTTGAAGATATTATTATCACAAGTGATGATTTTATGGAGAGACATATTATGCAAACAAGACTAGCATCTGAGTTTGAAATTAAAGACCTTGGGAAGCTGAGATATTTCCTAGGGATAGAAGTAGCTCATTCAAAAAAAAGAATTTTTATCAACCAGAGGAAATATGTTATTGATCTTCTCAAAGAAGCAGGAAAGCTCGGGTGTAAACCCTCTAATATTCCTATTGAGCAGAATAACAAGATAGGCTATGAAGAGGAGAGTCCTCCAGTTGATAAAGGACAATATCAACGGCTAGTTGGGAAATTGATATATCTGGCTCATACTAGACCAGACTTGGCTTATGTTGTTAGTGTTGTCAGTCAGTTTATGCATGATCCAAAGGAGAAACACATGCAGGCAGTGGAGAAAATTCTTCAGTATCTTAAAGCTACTCCTGGTAAAGGACTGTTATTCCGACGTGATGGAGATCTTTCTTTAGAAGTCTACACTGATGCTGATTATGCTGGATCTGTGACTGACTGTCGTTCTACCACTGGTTATTGTATGTTTCTTTGTGGTAACTTGGTGACGTGGAGAAGTAAGAAACAAGATGTGGTTGCCAGATCAAGTGCAGAGGCTGAATTTCGAGCTATGGCTCAAGGCATTTGTGAGTTACTGTGGCTAAAAATTGTACTTGATGATCTCAAATTAAATGTGAGGCAAGGTTGTTGAATCGCAATTCGTATCGTGAATCGTTCGGCTGTTTTTTAGTATCGTGAATCGTATCGAATCGTAAGATTCAGAAACAAATTAAAAATAACTAAAAAAAAAAATAACTAAAAAATGTATAACATAATATAAATCCAAATTAAAAATAAAACCCAAATACCAAATAAATAAGTAACCAAATCTAAAACCAATTATTCTCATATTTCAAGACTAATATTATCACTATTCACTTTACTGTATAGCTATTTAAATATATTTCACTAATTCACTTTATAGCTATTTAAATATTCAGTTTACTTCATAGCTATTTAAATATCCTTTTGTTGCTTCTTTGGAGCCACGTTATATCCCACATTATTGCTATTTAGTATTTAGTTTACAATTTTATATATTCACTTTAGTACTTCAAAAAAAATTATTCACTTTACATGGGAACCAACACGTTCAGATCTGATGATGTGCAAGTGCAATAGCTTTACAACAATACAAATGAGATGACATTGATATATAATATAATATAATAGTATACGTATACCCATTACCCAAAGTTGACAAGACACCACTAAAGCTTAGATTTTTAATATTCTAAAAAGCTTCTTCTGAGAGACATGTATTACACATTTACTGATTTACATGACACATTACCATACCCACAGCCACAACACGACAGCTGCCCAGAGATATTTTGTAATATTTTAATATATTTGAAAGACTGAAGAGTTTTAAAAGCTGAAATAGTGAAAAGTTGAAATTCTTATAGATGAGAAGCTGAAATAGTGCAGACCGAAGAGTTTTAAAAGAATACCGTACTCTACTCTCCGTTTTCAGCTTTCGGCCTTCAACTCTCTGGCTCTGCAACGAGGAGTCTCCAACTGCGCTTCTTCTTCGATTTCAACTCTCTGCAACGAGGAGTCTCCCACCTTCAAGAACCTTCAAAGCCTCTTCTTGATCTTCTATATAAAAACTCTCATCCTCTCTGTTTTTTGTTTTGTTTTCCTTTTTAATCTTTCTCAGTTTTGTTGTTTGTTATTATATGAGATTCAAATGGGATTTTAAATCCCAAATTTTTCTGAAGCAAAACAACTCTTCAGATTACGTTTTTAATCTTTTCAACTTCAGCGACCGTTGGTTTTTTTTTAAAACCTGAATCGCAAATTTGTAGCGATTCACGATTCGCAACTGGATCGTACGATTTAAACGATTCTTTGTTTCGATTCTGACCATAAACGATTTAGGGATGCGATTGGGATCGTTTTTTTGGTATATCGTATCGCACGATACTTATCGTGCGATACTAACAACCTTGATGTGAGGGACTTATGAAGCTGCTATGTGATAAGAAGTCCGCTATTTGTATAGCTCATAATCCAGTTCAACATGATCGGACTAAACATATTGAGGTCGACCGCCATTTCATTAAAGAGAAACTTGATAGCGGGTTGATTACCACTCCATACATTCCCACTGGACGTCAATTAGCTGATGTATTGACAAAGGGACTTCCTTCAGACAGATTTCAAGAGCTTACTAGCAAGCTGGGAATGATAAATATCTATTCCTCAGCTTGAGGGGGAGTGTTGTAAATAATAGTTATTTTCTTATTTATTAATTTATTTGTTGTATTGGGCCAAGCTCATTAGGTCAAGTATTAGGTCTTTTATTCTCTATAAATAGAGAACCCTTTGTACAGATTATTTACAATTCTATAATATATCAGAATACCCTTTTTCAAGTCAAGACAATAAAATGGAATCAAAAAGGAATCATGCGCAATCAAAGAAGATAACGCATAATCAACCCACACTTAAACATAATCTTAAAATAACAAAAAAAGGAAATAACTAGTAATTATTTAAAATCCCTAAACTATGAAATAAATTATGGAAAAGTCTAATCTAAGTCAATCAGCTCGGGTGCATCATCCTCCCCTGCCAGAAGAAGAATCGTCCTCGAATCTAATGGGTCTTCATTGTTACTCTCGCACACCAGGTCCCTCCTCTTCATTTTGATAAGGGGACAAGTTTGATACATTCAAAGTACCAGAAACATTGTACTTCCCAGGAAGTGCAATCTTGTAAGCATTGTTGTTGATCTTCTCGAGCACCTTGAAGGGGCCATCAGCTCTAGGCTGAAGGTTGTCAAACCTGCTAGCCGGAAAATGTTCCTTCCTAAGGTGGATCTATATCAAATCGCCTTCCTTGAAAACAACTCGCTTCCTATGCTTGTCAGCTTGTTGCTTGTATTTCACGTTCTTCCTTTGAATATGATCATGAACCCGCAAATGTAACTCCTTAATGCGATTGTCGTGATCCTTAGCATCTTCATTGAAATAGTCGCGTACTGATAATGGTGCTAAGTCCACAGGGGTAGTTGGATTACGTCCATAAACAACTTCAAAGGGACTCTTGCTTGTAGTGCGACCCTGTGATCTATTGTAAGCAAATTCTGCTTGTGATAACACCAAGTCCCACTGCTAGAGATTCTCTCCAATCAAGCACCGCAGCAAATTGCCCAAGCTTATGGTCACAACTTCGATTTGACTATCAGTTTAGGGGTGGTGAGATGAACTGAATTGTAGCTTCATCCCCATCAGCCTCCAAAGAGTGCGCCAGAAAAGGCTTACAAACTTCACATCACGATCGAAAGTGATGGTCTTAGGTACGCCATGGAGTTTCACAACTTCTTGCAAAAACAAACAAGCTACCTGGGAAGCATCAAAAGTTTTGTTACATGGGATAAAATGAGCCATCTTTGAAAACCTATCCACCACACCGTGATAGAATCCTTATTGCGCTAGGTTCTTGGAAAGCCTAACTCGAAGTCAAGGCTGATATCTTCCCACGGTGCAGTCGGAACAGGGAGGGGTAAGTATAAGCCAGCATTGGTGCTCTTGGTTTTAGCAATGTGACAAATTCTGCACCTTTCCACTAGTCTAGCAATATCACGCTCTATTCGGGGCCAATAGAAGTGTTCGCAGATAAAGGTTGTTGTCTTGTCAACACCAAAGTGCCCTGCTAACCCTCCGAAATGTCCCTCGAGGATGATCGCCTCCCGTAGCGAACAATGAGGAATACAAAGTCTGTTGCCCTTAAAAAGGAATCCATCAACTATCAAAAACTACAGATAGGGCCGTGCCTTGCATTTCTTCCAAATATCCCTAAAATCAGTATCATCGACATACAGCTCCTTGAAGGTATCCAAACCAACAACCTTCACCTGCATAGTGGATAATAATAAATGCTTCCTGCTAAGTGCATCTACGACCTTGTTCATCGCTGCTGCCTTATGTTGAATAACAAAGTTAAAAGCTTGAAGGAATTTCACCCACTTAGCGTGCCTGGTATTCAGTTTGTGTTGGTCATTGATATACTTCAAGGCTTCATGATCATAAATAGGATAAACTGCTTAGAAATTAGATAATGCCTCCAATGCTCCAAGCTTCGAATTATAGCATAAAACTCCTTGTCATAAGTAGAATTTTTCCTCCTGGCTTCATTCAATTTCTTACTGAAGAATGCTACCGGTTTATTCTTTCGACTGAGTACACCCCCTATGCCAACTCCAAAAGCATCACAATGAACTTCAAAAACATCAGAAAAACCAAGCAGCACCAGAACGGGTGCTTCAGTTACCTTCCGCTTTAGTAATTGGAATGTCGTTTCTGCCTCCTTAGTCCACCCAAACTTGCTTCCTTTCAGATAGTCTGTAACAGGTGCTATAATAATGCTGAAATCCTGAATGAACCTCCTATAGAAAGAGTCTAGACCATGAAAGCTTCGGATGTCATGTATGCTCTTGTAACATCCCGAGCGTTGACGAGGGCAGGGAGTGATCGCTGGTGCGCAAGGGCACTGACAAGGAGCGGCTCCTGGCAAGCTTCCAGTGGCGAGGGTACATGAATGAATCGAATCAACACCCGAAAGAGAGGGATTCCAGAGACTGTACCGGTATGGGACGGTACAGTTGAAGATAGCTTATAAGAATTAATTTGTACTACCTATACTAACAAGATGCATCTACTTTTCGGTAGCCCGGAACGGAAGAACTCCATAGTTAAGCGTGTTTGACTTGCAGTAATTCTGGGATGGGTAACCTCCTGGGAAGTTTTCCCAGGAAGTGTGCGAGTGAGGACAAAGCACGCTAAAAAGTCTTGTGTTAATGTGTGGGGGATAGTCATTGATTCTTGAAGCGGCCAGGCGTTACAGCTCTTAGGAGTCTCTTATCCAGTAATAGCTTTAACCTTTGCTGGATCCATCCTAATACAATCAGCAGAAATAATATACTCCAAAAAGTTCACAGAGTTGGTGAGAAAATGACATTTCTTCAGATTGGCATACAATTTTTGTTCCCTTAAGGCCTCAAACACTTTCCTCATATGTAGAAAGTGATGCTCGACAGAGGAGTTATATATCAAGATATCATCGAAATAAACTACAACAAAAGAACCAATGAAAGTTTGAAAAACCTAGTTCATCAACTGCATGAATGTACTTGGCACATTGGATAAGTCAAATGGCATAACCATCCACTCACATAACCTATCCCTTGTCTTGAAGGCGGTCTTCCACTCATCACCAGGTCGCATTCTGATTTGATGATAACTGCTTCGCAAGTCTATCTTTAAGAAGACTACCATGAAGTGGATCAATTAAGTAATCAAAGCGAGGAATGGAAAAATGAAACTTGATGGTGATCCGATTGACAGCCCTACATCGACGCACATCCTCCAGGATCTGTCTTTCTTAGAGACTAACAAGGCAGGTATTGCACAGGGACTCATGCTCTCCCTCACTACACCTTTTTTCAGCAACTCCTGCACCTCTTTGTGTAACTCCTCATGCTCCTTAGGGCTCATCCTATATGCTGCTCTGTTGGGAATAATAGCTCCTGGCACAAAATCAATGCAGTGTTGGATGTCTCTCATAAGTGGCAATCCCAGTGGCATCTCCTCAGGGACCACATCAACAAAGTCTTCCAACAATGGCTTAACCTGCAAGGGAATGTCAGAAACATCAAAATTCTCTTCCATCACCACACAAGCAAATATCTCAATGGCATTGGCAACTTCTTCTTGGAAATCTGCTCTGGATAGCATAGTATTATTTGCCTCATTCCTCAAATCAGAAGGCCCCAAAGTAATAGTCAACACATCCTTCTTGAAAGTGTAAGTGATTTTGAAGCCATCATGTCGCGTCTTCCTATCAAATTGTCAAGGCCTCCCTAACAGATATGACATGCATCCATCGAAATGACATCACACCACACCTTATCAATATATTTCTTGCCTATAGAAAACTGTACGAAGCACTTCTTGTTCACCTCCACCTCACTTCCTTCCTTCAGTCAAGAAAGGTTGTAGGGTTGTCGGTGTTCCTCGGTTTTTAGCCCTAACTTCTTGACCATGGTATTAGAGACAACATTCTCGCAACTCCCCCCATCAATGATCATACTACACACCTTGCCACCACTGGTGCACTTGGTGTGGAATATATTGTGTTGGAGCCACAACTCATCATCAGCTACTTCTACACTCAGAATCCTCCGAATAACCAAGGATTCTCCAACATCACCATAGATAATCTCAGTCCGCAGTCCTCTTAGGTAATGAGCAAACAATTCTTCATCCTCCTCTGCGATATCACAGCTCATCCGCAGACGATCAAACTCAGCTGTATATTGTTCAACTGATAGGTCTCGCTGCTTGAGATTATGGTACTCAATAAATGCCTCCTGCAGGTAGCGAATAGGTAAGAATTTTAGTTGTAACAGTTTCTTCATCTTATCCCAACTCTTAATCTTCGACTTCCCTTCTTTCTTTCGCTGCTTCTTAATATGTTTCCACCAAATTAAGGCATGCTTCCTTAGTTTAATAGCGACCAGTTTGATCTTCTGGTCTTCTGTCAAGTCTCTGATGTCAAAGACCCTTTCGACAGCGTGCAACATGGTTGTCAAACTCGAGATTCTATGCAAACTCGGAAGGGTGAACAAAAATCGTAAATCGCAGAATCGTAACACGGATCGTAGACTCGTAACACAAGATACAAATTATATTTATATATATTTATATGCACATAAAGTAATATAATAAGCAAATAATAATTTTATTGGTCCAGCAAATAAAATACAACATTTAAATTCACAACAAATAATAAAAAATTAACCACAATTTAATTGGTCCAGCAAGCAAAAATCAAGAGAACAAAAAAAACTTACCACAATTCAAGTGAAATTAATTTATACTAATTTTATTTGGATTAATTTTATTTTTTCCTGTGAATGTAAAATCAAACAGAGGCAAACATGAAAAAAATAAAAATAATTTGATTTATCAAATAAATCTGATTTGGTTTACGATTTACCATTGGACAAAGACCCAGAGCCAAGCAAAATTAATTTGCTTTATAAAATAAAATGATTTTTCTTTATAAAATTAAATAAAATGATTTATAAAAGAAACGAAATAGAGTAGTCAGTAAAGCACTAACAGAGGCGAGAAGAGATTGAGACAAAAAAAAAAGAGAAGAGATTGAGACAGAGCAGAGCACTAACGGGTGAGGGCGAAGCAGCAGCACGACGGCGTTGGCACGTGAAGCTGCGAACGGAAGAGGGCAGGACAACGAAGCAGTAGCACACAAGGGAGGGACGACCGGAGAAGACGGTGGCTTGAAGCGTCTTCGTGAGTCGCGACGTCGTCTCCCATGACCTGCAATGGTGGTGGCTGAAACAAACCAGGTGCTTTATGGTTTTTTTTTCTGCTAAAGAAACCCATTTATGTACTGGTTTTTCGGGTCAAAAATTCGGCTCAAATGGGCCAACTTTTTCTGGTTAAATCGTTGAACTCGTACAATTGTACGAGTTTGCCAAAAAATTCGACGCTTTTACAAAATAAGAGCCAAAAGCGAGTAAATGCAGAAACGGGATCGTAGAGGTGTTGCTGAATCGTAAGCTCGTATGATTTTACGAGTAAACTCGCGAGTTTGACAACCATGGCGTGCAACCAGTTGATGAACTCATCTGGATGAGTTGTGCCCTCGAATTCCAGGATTTCAATCTTCACTCCAATATTAGATAAAAAAGATTGATTTCCAGGTTGACTTCTTCCTCGTCGCTCCTGGTTCCAGTTCCAGAATGGGTTTTCGCTCCTTTCCTCCTCATGAGATGATCTTTTAGATTCCCTTCCTTCATCTGACACGTCCAATTATGTTTGGGCAAGCAGTTGTTCGAGTTCCTGAATTCGTCTACCTTGTTCTGCCATTGTAGCGGCCATTACTACAACTGTGGCGTCTAGCGTGTCGATGTGTGGTTGTTCGCTGTCACCGTTAAGGGTGTTACCACGCCCTCTACCGCCGTCGCCTAGACCCCCTCGTCCACGGCCTCGACCGCTATTGTTCTGTTCAACCATTTATGAGACAACCAGAGCTCTGATACCAAATGATGCCGAAAGCGCATCGAAAATGTGGCTAAACAGAAAGTTAGGATTTTCACAAAAAAATAACTCTCAGGTTCTCAATTTCGATTAACAAAATAACAAAATTCAACTCCTAGAATAAAGGTCATAAGAACCCTTTTATAAACTAATTACAAATTGATCCAATATTCAAAATTCAAAAAACTAAAATCTTAAAAATAAGGAAAATTCCTAATATAAATATAATGGTAACTAACTTTCAAAAATAAATAAATAATTACAATTAAATTATTCAAAACACATCCCAAAATCTTAGATCTCAAATCATGCCAAATGTGTTGCTTTTCTTTTCTTGCCAAACAAATCACAATCATATCTTCTGTTTTATTGTGACTTGGATTTGATCGTAATTTGTTATATTTCATATCACTGCTTCTTTCAACAATTGGGTTATACTTATTAGGCTACAACTCTGGTTAACTCTGAGCTTCTGAAATCAATGGTTAAGCCATATGCAATGGGCTAACTGTAAGTGCATCATTATCCCATACTAGGAAAAGATTTGTCCTTGAATCTTCTTCATCTTCATTGATATCTCAATCTCTTTAGTAGAAACTCAGTGGAGAATTCTTTCTCTATTAGATCTTCAACATCAGATTCTTCATCAGATCATAAACTGAATTTTCTTCATAAGATGGATAATCATCATAAATGGGATAATCATCATCAGTCGGATAATCATCATAAACTGTGTTATGATCGTAGACATCAAAGTAAGGAATGTTGATTTGCATCTCGATATCTTGAAAAGTGGACTGAATTCCAGGTCGTACTTCCTAATTATGTCCCTGGTTTAGAATTCCCAATAGATTAACGTCCTCTTCGTCATTAGATATGTCCTCTAATTCAATTCCTTCTTCGGATTGAATGTCCAACTTTATCCACGCAAGTCGCCGCTCCAAATGTTGGATTTTCATGTTCTGCGCCTCCACAAGTTATCGCCTCAAAATTTGGATTTCCTCGGTATGGGCCCTCACGAGTTGTCGCTCCAAATCTTGAAATTTCCTGCTCTGCGCTAGCACAAGTAATCGCTCCAAAAATTGGATTTTCATGCTCTGCGCCTACACAAGTTGTCGCTTCAAATCCTGGATCCGCCTTCTGAGCTCTTTATTTTCTATGTCATGCGGGTTTATCTGACGCGGTTATTTGTCTTCCTTAGGAACGAATCCACGTCCCTTGCCTTCACGACTCCGCCATCGATGATCTCTATGATTCTGTTCAGCCATTAGTTGAAGGCAACTTAGTGCTCTAATACCAAATAATGCTGAAGTAGTAACTAATTGGCTAAACAGAAAGAAAAACGAACACAAGAAAGCGAGAAAATATTATTTCTCTTTTCTGAATTTTATTAACCAAATAACAATAAGGTTCTCCAAGCCTTAAATAGGCAAAACAAAAACAAAAACAAAAACAAAAGAATCAAGAAGGAATCATGCGCAATCAAAGAAGATAACGCACAATGAACGCACACTCAAACATAATCTTAAAATAACGAACAAGAAAATAACTAGCAATTATTTAAAATCCCTAAACTATGAAATAAATTATGGAAAAGTTCAATCCAAGTCAGTCAGCTCGGGTGCATCAGATGCAACAAAAGGGTTATATAAAAGCGAGGAAAAATTTTTTGAAGATGAGAACAAGTTTAGTTAGAATTGAAAACTGTTTTGTTTACCATTCTGTCAGTCCTTCTTGTAGAACATCATTAAGAAGAAAATTCCACCTTTACAAATTACCTCAACGGATGAGTTATCAAGAAGAAGCTCATTCAGAACATCAAACTGAACATCCGAACCAGAATAGCATGTGCCAGAATGCGAACATTTAGACAGCGAGTCATTTCTGTGACAATAGAATAACAAAAGAGAGGAAAGCATGCTGAGAAGGAAGACTAGGAATTCATATATGCCTCAAAAAAAAGAAGCTAAAAACAACTAAAATTGCACCTAAACCCACCCCACGCCTTACTGTGTCAGTGCAGATGGCATGACCAGTGAGTCATACATGCTGCTATTGCAGCAATCATCATTTAATGAGGAACATTCTTAACTTCCCCATAATCCTCGGCATTCAGTTCCAAAGTTATGCCCATGTGCAAAGAAGCATTAGAGATTATGCAGATTTGTTTCAGGCATCAAACTTGCAGCCTTTTGCATTTTATCTTTAAGATTTGTCTTCAATAACCTCAGGATAGCTTGGAAGATGGGGCATGATGCAATGTAAAAATAGGTAAAGAACTGTAACACCTGTAGTGTGACCAAATAGTAAGGAAAAAATGTTAGAGAAATATAAGTTTTGGATTGAAATAATTTTTTACATATATTAAAAAGGCCTTTGTGAACAAGTGGTCACAAATTGGATCCTCACCGCCCCATTTTATTAATAAAAGTAATTAAATATTATGGACTTTCTCAGTACAGATAGGCTTAGGGTGATGCATCATCTATCTTTCAAGCCAAATAGGATCTCATGTACGAGTAGTGTGTTTGAGGAATATAAAACTACTGTTCTTTATTAAAAAAAAAAAAAGTCATCAACTTTCGTTCCAACATAAATATCAGCAAGAAATCACATGAGGGAAAAAAAAAGCAGAGAGGATGGGATATTTACTCTCAATGAAATTCAGAGCAAGGAAAAGCAATGATTATCATGCTTTCAAAAGTTTTACATGTGCAAGTGTGCAAAGTACAAGCTGAAGGGGTTTTCTTCAAGTACAAAGCTATGAATAAAGTTAGGGATAAATGGTGAGAAAAAAACTGGGTTATTTCCCTGCCCCATCTCGAGAAGTCAAAAGTGGTTTTTTACGCATGAATCTGATCTAGCAAAACACGAAGGAGTGCCGAGGTTGAAAAAGGTAGAGGGGGTTTTCTTGTATTTTCAAAAGTATGAATAGACACAGTAGAACAAAAAGAAATGCAACTCCAGAAACAAGGAAGAAAATAGAAAAGAAAAATAAAAAAGAACACTGAGCCTGATCCAAACCATTCAGAGTAATATCTCGAGTTCGAACTTTGAAGGCCTTCAACTCTGCGTCAATGGTGAATGGTGATTCTTCTAAGATGCGGCAAAGAGCAAGGTTGGACTTCCACAAGACAACCAATAATTTCACCGAAAATATTGAAGACTGCAATAATTTACCTTGATCCAATTTTTATGTTGGTATTAAAGCCATTTCTTTTTAGTGTTATACAAAAGTTTTTTTTTTTTTTTTTTGCCCTCAAATTAAGAATCATACTCTCCAAACATCCTGATATATTTTTTTTAATTAGGTGTTGCTTCGAAAATTTGCTATCCAAGGTCGTTATTTTATTCATAACTAGAATATACGGGTGAAAGTGGGTTAGGCCGGCCTATAGTAGCCTACGACTTAACCTATATCATGTTAGGCTCGACCCATTTCAATTTTCATATAGTCAAATAAAATAGGTCCGAGTTTTTAAAAATGCCTATTTAAAAAGCAAGTCATAGGCTTTTTTTTTACATATCAAGCCTCTAAGCCTACATGTTGGTCTATATCATATTATTTATTTTAAATAAAATAAAATAATATTATTCATAGTAGTACCAAATGATGATAATTCATTTGATTTATGTGAGCCGAGTAGGTAGTGGAAGGACTTAGATTCAACACCTAATTATAGTAATTGATATAAGATCTGTACCAATCTCTACAATAATAGTATAATTAATATTTAGTGTTGGAGGAAGAGTTATTGATGTTTATCGTTTTAGCTTGGCTGTAGATACAATCCAAACTTTAATATATAGTGGAGATTGGCTACATAGTAAGTATGACTTGAAGAAAAAACAAAAAGTATAAAAAAGTTTTTTTTATTCTTTTCTTTCTTTCTATTCTTTAATCTTGTTTTTCGTTTTTTACATTTACAATTGTTTGCCAACTTATGTAACATTGGAATTGTATTTGCAGGGGAGAAAAGATAGTGAGAAGTTTTTGGTTACTATAAGCATCATGATGCAATTGTTGGATTTATGCAGTTATTTTAATTTACATAGTATGGATTGATTTGTTGGATCTTATAAAATATATATTATTTAGTTTAGGTATCTTGCTTCTGAAAGTGACTTAAATGCAAATTGTGATAAGTTGTTGAGATTTATGGTTTTGTTTGAACGTTAAAATTGTGGTTCTTGTTTTAACAACAAAACTTGAGTATTTTGTGAAGTTGATTCATATTCTGCTTAGAAGTTAAAAATTAACAGACTAACTGTAAGAACCCGTACCGTTAATTAAGGAAATTAATCAGTTAATTATGAGTTTAATGAGATAATTCTATAATTGACCCTAACAATTATTACGAGGCTCTAATAATTATAGTAAGTGGGTAATAATGCTGAAAGTCGCTTTTCTGACGAAAAGTGCAGATACAGGTTCTGCTAGTCGATATAAATGTGTACCAAAAAAGTATCCCGGAAAATTATAATAAGTGCATGATAATTACTAGAATAACATGTAGGACTTGTAAAACGAGTTTCAAGTTAAAATAACGAGAACTGGTGCCAGAAACTGGTACTGGCTATGAAAAGCGCGTACCGAAAAGGTACTCCGAAAAATATAAGAAAAATATGATAATTCTTGTAAAATTGAGTAGGTTAAGAATCCTGAATTTAGAATTAAAATGCTAAGCGTAGCAATTAATGTTATATCTGTGTGTTTAATGTTTAAGTGGGCCTATATAATCTTTTGGCACAAAGCCCTAGGTCAGAATTACATTTGTGCTACGTGATTTTTCTGGTTCCTTTCAGCTACCACCGTCCCTTCTCCACTCCATAGCTTCTCCTTCACTTATTTCACCAAAGTGATCACCTTTGGTCATGGTTCCTTTACCAAAATGGTTGAGTATTGTGAGGACAAGCCTTGTGTGAGTTAAAGATCATAATTTGCTGAGTTTAACTTCTGGTTTTTGGGTGTTCGTGGGCTGAGTTGGTGAATGTTCTTTGGGAAAGTCATGGTTATGGCATTTGGTGCTTAAAAGAGCCATATTTGAAGAGAAAGGTCCAACCTTGTGTTGTATTTTCGTGCTCTTGCAAAGTCAGAATCTTTGAGCCTTGTTGGAGAGCTCCAAGAGCCTTCTTTTTGCTGAGTTTGAACCTCCATTGGTATACCTTGAACTTTCCTTTGAATTTCCTTGATAATGGCTTGTTTTTTGTTATGAAATGAGTTAACTTTAATCATTCAAGCTTAAGGTTGTTAATCTAAGTCTAAAATGTGGTATTGAACTTCTATTTTGGGTCAAACCGGACCTTGGGTCATGGGGTGGCAATTTGGCTTCGGATTATGCAGAAAAAATCTGCATAATGTTGTTCTGCTCGTGTGGTAATCGATTACTTTTGATTGGTAATCGGTTACCATGTGTGGTAATCGATTATCTTGCTGGTGGTAATCGATTACCAGCCCTTGGTAGTCGATTACCACATGTGAAAATGACCAGAAATCATTTTATTGTGCGTGGGACAGTTCCCATGTGGGCTTGATGGCCTAGGAAGTTGGTGTTACTGTTGGGAAACGGTGATACTTATAATTAAGGGACTTAGTGCTTGATAATTATGATCTAGAAAAGACGTAATCGAATAAGGAAATGTTGTCATAATGAAACGAACCTTTAAAGTATGGTTATTGATGATATTTCTCATATAAACAGATTGTGATTGTACTGTTTGTGGGTCCTGAGCTTGTACGGACTCTTGGCTTGGATAGTTAGCTTGCAAGGTAAGCTTTCGTGTCCTCGGTTTAGCCATGTTGTGGTTCCACCATGTCCCATGGGGGTATGGTTATATGCATGTTGTGTTACATGATTTGAATATTTGAAATGTTGTTGAGCTTTATATGTAATGGCTTTTAATATGCATGTGTTGTTCCATCTTGACGGTAAGCCTGAGTATGTGGTGTCATACAAGACGGTGATCCGGGGTGGATGCAAGTGGCGTCTTGCACTATGTGTGGGTATTAGACGTATATAAATCCCGCATTTCTCTGGCCAGTAGAATAGAATTGACACACATGACATGATTATCTACTGCATTGCACTATTTTAGAACTGATGATGATAAACTGCTTTTGAACTTATATTGCACATGTAAGTGAGATTGGGGTGGAAGATCCTTGAGGACCCCTTGCCTTACTGAGATTTCTTGTTTAGAGATTTCACCCCACGTTTGGGAAATGCTTATTTCAGGTTCAGGTAGTATGGGGACTGATGTCTCTGGTGGCAGGAGGCCAGAGCTTAGTTGATATTTTGTGTTGTTCATATTATGCTAGCATGATTGGATTGGATGTTGTTTATGTTTTTCGCCCTTATCTTTATGTTGCTGTAGAGTTGAGACTTATGTTGGGCTTTGTTGCCTTATCTGGGGTGAGCATGGGAGTTGTCCATGCCACCATGTTGTTAGTACTTTTGAGTTGATTTTTATAAACTGCTAGTTGATCCGGTCTACGTGTTGTAGCTCCGTGACTAGAGACATACTTATGTTATTTTAATTAACGAGGTATTTCAGTTAGATGTCTTTTGCAATTTACATACAAGCATGATTTTATTTAATTGATTAATTAATCAAGTTGGTAATGGTAATGACGTCATAATTGAAAAGAAAAAGATATTCCGCATTTTTAATTAAGCGCAGCTTAATACGATAGTATGATAACATTACCGGATATATACGGGGTGCTACACTAACGGGTCGGGTCAGACCATTTTTTTTTATATATAAATGGGCCAAACCAGGCTACAATTAGACTCGTACTATGTTATCGGGCCAGATCAAATTAAAATTTGTTGACATAGGCTTGGATTTTTCGGGACAAATCTCGGCTCAGCCCAGTCTACTTTCACCTCTCCTAGCATGAATGTTTTAAATATATAAAATTTAAATAAAAAATATTCAAAATTATAAGAGATGTATTAATAATTAATTTAGATGAAATATAAAAAATGAATTTTACTCCTCTAAATGCGAACTTTAAAAACAAAAATGCAAACTTATTATCACTGATTGAAAGAAGTGAATTTATACATGCGTGTCTTTTTCTTTTTTGGTATGCTAGAATAAAAACCAGCAGAGAAAACTACAAAATAGTCATTGTACGGACTCTACAAACAGAAGCTAAATCAGCAATAAAAACAGACTGAATATTAAAAGGAGGATAACAGAATATAGACATATCTGGGGCACTAGGATTATCAAAAGCATAGTTTTTCAGTCAGCACAATAGTTGCCTTCTCTGTATGCGTGGACTAAACGGACTCGCCAGTCTTTTTGTAACCAAGCCTGTATCCGAACCACCAAATGAGGTTTATGGGCTGCAACACCCTTTCTAGAGAGAATGGTGATTGCAAATGTTGAATCAGATTCAACAATAAGATTTTTCCAACCTTCTTCCCAAGCCATCTCCAATCCTTTGAGAATACCCTACAGTTCAGCATTGAGAGAATTACAAATACACACCCTGTAAGAGAATCCTTTAAGCCAATGACCCATATGATTTCTAGCAATACCACCACAAGCTGCCAATGACCCATATGATTTCTAGTTATGTCTAATTTATATTTTCAAGTCACATATAATTTTTAAAAAATTAAATATAAATAAAAGTGTAATTTTACTTTGATTTTAAGTACATATATTCAATTCATTTGTTTTACTTTCCAAAGAATTGACTAGTATTACTCCACAATTTGATATCATGACTAATTTTGTTGATTGTAAGTTTAATAATAACATTGGTTAAAAAAAAAACTTCTTCCATTTGTTTTGGAGAAAAATTAAAATAATCAATAAATATTTTTAATTTTTAAAAAACATCAATAGTACAAAAATTAAAATAAGAAATAGAAATTTAATTATAAAAGAAGAAGGGCGAAATTTTAATTTAAATATAAAAAAATGTTGGCAGGCTCATTGTTGTTAAAATCTCGATTTATCACTATGATTTTACGTTTTTACGATTTTTTTCATCAAAACAATTTTACTAATATTCCAAACCCTTTCACGTTTTTATGATTTTTACTATTTTTTTACATTACGATTTGTTAATCCTCTTTCGATCTTACTTAAGATATCGATTTTAACAACATTGGGCAAGCCGATCCTCCGGACTGAATACAGTTTGCAACCTTTAATTGTCAGCATTATATACCAGCAAGTAATAAGTTTTATCTTTATCCACATAAAAAAATTCTTATAGTTGCATAAACATTTTTATATTTTATCTTAGAGATGGATATTCATTTATAACAATCAGAATTACAAAATAATAATAAATAATTATTTTTTTGCAAGAATTTGTGTCCTTAGTATTTTGAATTTTACAAATTTGTATTTACAAAAATTGAAATCAAATTTAGAAATATAATTATAAAAGAGAAAGTATGAAATTTTAATTTAGTTAAAAAAATAAGTTGGTGGGTCAGCCCTCCGGGCCGAGCTCAGTTTACCACCTCTAACTATCAGCATGTAATATGTTTTTATATTTATCCAAAAAAAAGTTCTTATAGCCGCATTTAGGTTTTTATAATTTATCTCAAATATGGACTTTCATTTATTACAATCACATTTAAAAAATAATAATAAATAGTTATTTTTTGCATGGATTTGAGTCGTTAGTATTTGGAATTTTACAAATTTGTATTTACAAAAATTAAAATCAGGTTTATGAATTTAATTATAAAAAAAGAAAGATAAAATTTTAATTTAATTATAAAAATATGTTGGTGTGCCGTTGTCACCTTTAACTATTAGCATGTAATATATTTTTATATTTATCCACAAAAAAGGCTCTTATAGTTGCGTCTAAGTTTTTATATTTTATCGCAAAGATGAACTTTAATTTATTACAATCAGATTTACAAAATAATAATAAATAATTATTTTTTTGCAAGGATTTGTGTCGTTAGTATTTGAAATTTTTAAAATTTGTATTTACAAAAATTGAAAACAGATTTAGGAATTTAATTATAAAAGAAGAATAGTGAAATTTTAATTTAATTATAAAAATAAGTTGGTGGGTCGGTCCTTCGGGCCGAATTCAGTTTGTCATCTCTAACTATCAGCATGTAATAGGTTTTTAAATTTATCCACACAAAAATATTCTTATAGTTGCATTTAGGTTTTTATATTTTATCTTTGAGATGGACTTTCATTTATTATAACAGATTTAAAATAATAATAAATAATTATTTTTTGCAACGATTTGTGTCGTTAGCACTTAACTTTTTCAATGCATTATAAAATACACCATTGTTTAAAGTAGGTTGGCAAAAACGTTCGGGTTGGCTCGTAACCCGCTAAAAATGAGCCGTGTTGGGTTGGCAAAAATGAGCTGCCAACCCGGCTCGTTTCAACCCATGAAGAAACGAGCCAACCCGTGGGTTGAGTTTTTTTTTTATAAAAGAATACAAAATATTATATACAAAAATGGACAAAATCCACACATATTGTCATCATTTTTCTTCCTTCTCTAAACCTAAGTCCTTAATCTTTTCACATCTCTGCCATTTTTATATTGTTAGGCTGTGCTGGCTCTGTTTGGTTCAAATATCTTACCCACTTGGTAGCAAGTGGTTATGATTGTTTCTGGATGTTGATGCAAATTTGTTGTGAAGAAAATTCCAAACTATAATATTTTGCTTTTATTTCTCATTTTGTAACTCTTTGTTTAAGCTAATGGAAGCCACATAGCTGGTGCATTAATACTACAGGCTCATTTAAATAGGCTGAAAACGAGCCAACCCACGAGCCAATTTTCGAGCAAACCCGCAAGCTAATTTTCGAGCCAACTCGCAAGCTATTTTTTCAAGCCAACCCACAAGCCATATTTTTGAGCCAACCCTAACTCGACTCGAGTCGGGTTGGATTGGGTTTTCTGGCTCATTTTTTTTTCTAGTCAACCCTAACCCGGCTCGTTATTTTCAGGTTGAATGCGGGTTGGGACAGGTAGGGCCAGGTTGGCCTGTTTTGCCAACCTTAGTGTAAAGAACAAAGTAACATTATTATGTCTTTCCAAAACAATGTGGTATAAGTTGTTAAGAATTATATTTTTATATTTTCTGACAATGATTTGTATTTTTTCCTTGCCATAATGAGGTAGATAATTTATAGTGAGTCAAATTTAAAGTTTAAATTAGTTAGTTTTTGTTTGAGTCAAATTTAGAATTTAAATTTTAAAAATACAAACCAAGTGTTCAAAAAACAGTAAATTTTTTTTTTTAAAATTAGACGCTCGAAATTCTTTTTATCCTTTTTAAACAGATATTAAAATTTAAAGTTTAAATTAGTTAGATTTTGTTTGAGTCAAATTTAGAATTTAAATTTTAAAAATACAAACCAAGCGTTCAAAAAATAGTTAATTTTTTGTTTTTAAATTAGACCCTTAAATACTTTTTAAAAAAATATTAAAATTTAAAGTTTAAATTTGAAATGGTTTGAGTCAAATTTATATGAAATTTCTCAGTTGAGAAATAAGTTCGTTGAAAATATAGAGAAGGAAAAGGGTGTGAAATAAGTTTGACTCACTATAAATTGTTAATATTAGGTCTTTCCAAAATAATATGGTATAAGTTGTTAAGAATTATATGGCTATATTTTCTGACAATGATTTGTTTGTTTCCTTGCCACACTGAGGAAGATAATTTATAGTGAGTCAAATTTAAAGTTTAAATTAGTTAGTTTTTGTTTGAGTCAAATTTAGAATTTAAATTTAAAAAATACAAACCAAGCGTTCAAAAAATAGTAATTTTTTTTTTAAAAATTAGACGCTCAAAATCTTTTTTATCCTTTTTAAACAGATATTAAAATTTAAAGTTTAAATTAGTTAGTTTTTGTTTGAGTCAAATTTAGAATTTAAATTTTAAAAATACAAACCAAGCTTTCAAAAAATAGTAATTTTTTTTTAAATTAGACGCTCAAAATTCTTTTTATCCTTTTTAAACAGATATTAAAATTAAAATTTTAAATTTGTTAGTTTTTGTTTCAGTCAAATTTAGAATTTAAATTTTAAAAATACAAACCAATCGTTCAAAAAATAGTAAATATTTTGTTTTTAAATTAGACACTTGAAATCCTTTTTATCCTTTTTAAACATATATTAAAATTTAAAGTTTAAACTAGTTAGTTTTTGTTTGACTCAAATTTAGAATTTAATTTTTAAAAATACAAACCAAGCGTTCAAAAAATAGTAATTTTTTTCTTTTTAAATTAGACGCTCGATATAATAACCCTAATCATATGACTTTTAAATTAGAGAGTTATAATGAGGACCTTATGGTCATAAATGAAATGAGGGTGAAATTCTAAGAATTTTGATACCCATATTGAGAGTATTCTACACAGGTGAATTTTCATTTGTTAATTTTGACTGCTGACGCAGTAAGAGTCAGTAGAATAGCTTCAAGTGAGAAAATTATAGTTAGAGAGATAATCTAATGATATAAACATCATGAATGAGGTTATGATATGATTTGACGAAGATTGATACCCATATTGGGGTATTTCTGAAAAGTCACTTCTGATGGGTATTTTGTACTGCTGTAGCAGTAGCCGGTAGAATCCCGGAACGGAAAAAAGATGAGAAAATGAAAATAAAGACCAATATATGCCTAACAAGTCATAATTAGACCAAAAATGTTAAATTTAAGAAGATTATGAAATCCGGGTACAGTTAAGAACACTAGTAAAAACTACAGTGCAATTAAACAACTGTTAGTGGATCTGTGATCTACTAATCAAATTTTTAAGTTAAGAACATGATAATTAGACAAAATTAATGTTAAGTACTTAAAGTTAGAGTCTTGGAGGTTTTCGGGTAAAAAATTTGACGACGGTTCAGATAAAAATTATATCGGGTCTCACTAAAGGATGAATGTCTCTTAAGTGACATGACACCCCTCATTAGGACACCACACCCTCCATTTCTGATCAGCCTCCTTCCTCTCTCTCTCTAAGTTTCAAATTTTGAAAACTCTCTCACTTATCTCTAAGATTTCTTCACCTAAATCTCTCCAAACCACCAAACTTCCTTCACAAAGATTGTTCCCTTCACTCTCCTCTTCACAACCACACCATTTTCATGGTGCGAATCAAAAAATTTGTGCCCCTTATCATCACAAACAGCCATGGTTTTGTGAAGAACAAAGGCTATGGAGTTGTGTTCTTGAGCTCTCTTGAAGAACCACACTTGCTTGCTTGTTTCCTTTGATTTTTGGGTAAATGTTCTTGATTTTTCATGAAAAATCTCATATTTTCTTCTTGTGTTCTTGAGCCTAACTCATGAGCATGTTCATGAAGGTGTGTGCTTGCCTAAAGATGTGTTTTTGGTGGAAAAATGTGGAGCCTTTAGATAAAGGAGGAAGCTTGAAGATGTAAGCCTCCATTTGAAAAATATGAACTAAAAAATCTCTCTTTTTCTTGTGTGTGCGCCACGGTTTTGTTATGTATTAGAGAAGTATTATTTAAATTTTTTAATGCCATTGTTTGATGATGATCCTTAAGGGTGGGTGTGTTTTGAACCAGGGAATGATGGATTGGATGACTAAAGGTGCCACCTTTGGACCTTTGAGTGATGTTCATGTAAAAAGATGACTATGAACTCTATATGGACCCTTGATGATTTTAGCCATGTCATGTAATAATAAGGTTTGATGACAAAAAAAAAGTGATTAAGTTGTTAAGTATGGAAAAATGATTGGAAAGATTAACTAGGTGGGTTAACTCTAAGTAAAACTCACTAATCATGATTAATAATTGCTAAAAACCTTTATTAAAATAGCTCATCAAATCTTCCCCATAAAGTATATAAGGGTTTAGTTGTGTTAAAATTAAAGAGATGATGAATTAGGAGATTAATTAAGGGTAGAGATTAATTAACAAAAGTAATTAAGGATTTAACTCTAAAATAGGACTAAAGTAGAATTTAGGTACACTAATTAAGTAATTAGTAAAATTTAAGTAACATGACATAATGGGACTAAGGAGATTTCATAATGTGACTTAATAATAGAAAAATCCAAGAATTAAGGTGAATTAGAATTTATAATCAAAAGTAATTAAGATTTGTTAAGTAAACACATTTAAGGCTAAGTAATCAGTTTTAGGCAAAATTGGGGAGAGCATATCTCCATCCATAGAGGTCATATAGGGTTGTGCCTTATATTAAATTGAAGCTTGAGATGTTAGCTGTGTGGTGTCAATATTTGGTATCAATTGAAGATGTATTCCATTCTGTATGTTCGTTTTAGTGAGGACTGCACAGGGAGGCCATGTGCAGGGGCTGTGCATGGCTGCAACTTCCATGAATTGTTTCTCCCTCTGTGCTTACTCAAATTAGGCTCATAATATGTCTAATTAAATATAAAGGTGTCTATTTGTCTACATGAAAATTTTAGAACAATTGGTTTAGTAGATTTTCCAGAATCGCATAAATGGTAAAGGATGTTTAGGCCCCTATTCGAAGTTGGCAAACAGCTTTGTTTGTCCAACTTCAAATGATGATAACCGGAGCTAGGAAACTCCAAATGAGGCATGTTATATCTTGTTAAAAGGAAATTGAGTCTAGATTAACATATTAAAAGATGAGAATTTGATAACTTGTGAGTTGCGCTCAGTAACTAGAAAATAGAAGCATGTACAGTTATGGGAAAACCGTAAAAGTGATATTTAAGCTAAGTGGGCTTAGGGGAACCCTTAGTAACTTATAATAATCATAAATATGGCTTGTGTGATTTGAAAATAATCTAAGTTACCTAAGTGATCCTTGCATGTGATTCTAAGTTATGTAATTAATTGAAGATTTAGGTAGCTTAAAATAATGCACTAAAATACGTAATTATGTAATAATTGGTCTAGACTTGTAATGGGCATATTATTGGCATAGGAGTATGAAAAGTGGAATCATTAAATGATTAAGTCGTGAATATGACTTGATTAATTAATATGTAATTAATGATGTGAATGGTTTCTACTCCAGGTGTGCCTAGAGAACCGTGCAATCGAGGATTTTGTTGGAGCATACGTATACTATTGGAGTGTGAGCTTGTGCTAAGCTCACTGAGGTAAGCTCCTAATTCTAGTTGACTCCTCTCTCTTGTGGCCCTACCATAATGGTGGGTATTATTGTTGTATTGTATTAAAGTATATGGTATGATGTATATGTGCATTCATTCACATTCATATAGATGTTATGTGATCTTGATGTTATGTGATGCACTGATGATATATGTTATGAGGATCCTGGCCAGTGGTCATGGTATGTAGGTTGTTTATGATTTGACTCTGGGAGCTATTTCATACTGAGGTTGTGTTGACTGTCTATGGCTTGACCCTGGAAGTCACACATATGTAACTATCTATGGCTTTGACCCTGAGGTTACACAAAGATGATATGATGATGCTATGTTTTTGTTGTATGTTTGTATTATATGCTTTATATCTGACTTTTCATGCAGGAAGTGGGCTCAGGGGTTAGAGGATCTCTATGAACCTTGAGCTTACTAAGATGTTGTTATCTCACCCCGTTTAGGGACATCATTTCAGGTACCCAGAGCAGTGGTGATGCTTCTAGGGGCAAGGCCCCCGCATTGGAGTAGTTGATGATGCAGTTGATGGTTTTATATTATGTTTATACTTGATGTTGGCATGTAGACTAGTTAACATGTTGAATTATTTTATGGATATTATTGTATGTATTTATTTAGGCTCATGATTGTATCCTTAGAGCCATGGATTATTACTGATGCTTTTATACTTTGAATTAATATAGACTTGATGCATGTATTCAGTTAATTTGGGCATAGAGCCTTATCGTTTGTATTGATCTATTGAGGGGATTTCAGTCCGTGTGGACTTCCAAGCTATCTGTTTAAATTATTGTATTAATTAGGTTATCTGTATGTGTGGGACCATATTCTCAGTTATCTGAAATACAGCCATTATGTTGTCCGTGAGACTCCGTCAGGAATGACACTTGATGTCATATCTTGATGGTCAATGGCCACTAATACTGGCTCATGAGATTAATTAGTAAATGTATGTTTAGATTTATGCTTTCGTAGTATCTCACGTGAACGTTTTTAGAAATGTTTTCATAAAAGGTTTTGAAAAAAGTTTACTCGTATTTTTGTAAAATGCTTTATTATTCTTTTAAAATGAAGTCTTCCGCAGTGTATGCCAAATATCATGTATGTTAACAACTGGAGTACTACGGTGTGTTACACTCGAAATCCTTTTTATCCTTTTTAAATAGATATTAAAATTTAAAGTTTAAATTAGTTAGTTTTTGTTTGAGTAAAATTTAGAATTTACATTGAATTAGGCTAGGCACTTATACAATAGGCACAAACAAAATTTAAAAAAAGTAGAAGGATAATTAATAGTGATAATTAAAGCAAAAAATTCCTAAAAGAAAAATTGCTTTGAAACTATGTTGCTGGGTTGCACTGGTCTAGCATCTGACACACTTCAACATTCTTTAAAGAAATAAAAGATGGTTTTATGAGGGTCAAAGTAGTATCATTTCTATCAAACTCATCACTCTCATCGTCACTGTAAGCATATATGTCAAGAATAGACATAAATTAAAAAACATCAACAACAATGCGAAACAAATTATGTATGGACAGAAAGAATAGAAGGAAAAACTCATATTGCTCTTGCAGACATTAAAGATAGAAAATATAAGAACTTTAAGATAAAGGAAAAAAATTTACTGTGTTGAATTTTGAGATGGTGCTCAAAAAGCACAAATAACACACAGGAGAGAAAAAGACAGAACTTGCCAAAGGCTGGGGTGATCCACGCAGTATGCCATTGCTCGTTGTGTACTTTAAAGTTAAGACATTTTATTATATCATTTCACTCATTCAAGATATTAGATTATGGAGAAAATACTTGTAGAAGAAAAGCAGATAGAGAAGAATGTCATACCTTCCTCTGAGGAAGTACAAAAGCAATATCCCAGTGATTTCAAATCATCCCGTCAGTTTTGTTCTACAACAAAGTTGCAAAAAAAAGCAAAAATATTACATATTCATGTGATAGAACAACAATCTGAAAAGATGAAGAAGATAAACACACAGATAAGAGAATAAATATGTGCACAGAAGCTAATTATCAAATGAAAACCCAATAACACATCTTATTTATACACACAATATATGCATTTTTTACAAAATATTTTCTTTTTTTTAATGATTATTTTTTAACAAAAAAGTAATGAGATAATAAATGAGCTGTCTGCCACCAACAATTGTTCAAATGTTTTCTCAACCTTTAAAATTCAAATTCAAATTAAAAATTGAAAATCAAGATTTCATAAAGTGGGACATTAATTGAGTTGTCTGCCACTATCAATTGTTAACATATTTTCTCAATTGAATTTAATTACAAATTTGATTTTATTTAATATATTTTTTATTCTTTTTTAACAAAGAAGGAAAGGTTTCAAATATTTTGTAGTATGAACACAAAACTGAAAGTGAAGGAGAAAGCGACACGTAAGCAAACTTGCCAAAAAATGAGTTTCCTTTAGGATTTGTTTGAGAGTTGATTTTAGGAGAAAAAGAAAAGAAAAGTGAGGGTTTTAGTAAGTCCTTCCATTGTTTGTGAGTTTAATAAAACGAGGGGAAGGAATTGGGGATTTTTAATAAACCCTACAAATCCTCCTTTTTCTTAAAATTAAAGTTCCTCCAATTTGGGAGGTTTATGAAAATATGAAAACAACATAAATGTGAATTATTTTTAAATGTGACATTATTAGAAAAGACTCAAATACCGAAAAAATTTATCGACAAAAAATATTTTGTCAAAAATAATGATAAATTTTTTTTCGTCAAAACTAAAGACGAAATCAGATTTTGCCATAATCACTGACATAATTTTTTTACGGGAAAAAAATTCAGTCAAAATTATTGAAAGAATCTAAATTCTGTCGAAACATTCAACGAAAATAATTTTGTCCAAAATTTTGACGAAACTTATTTCCATCGAAAAGTTTCAATGTAAAATAATTACGTCAAATTTTTTTACGAAAAATATTTCCATCAAAATTTGTGACTAAAAACATTTATGTAAAAAATTTCGTCGGAAAATTTTTTTTACAGAATCTAAATTTCTTTAAAACATTTTCTTTAAAATATTTCACAAAAAACTTATTCATTGAAATATTTAACGAAAAATATTTCTATCAAAATTTTCAACAAAACACATTTCCATCAAAAAAATTTCATCAAAATTCCTTATAGAATTCAAATTACGTCGAAAGTTTTCGACGGAAATATTTTCGTTAAACTTTTTGGCTAAAAAATTTTTCGTCGAAATTTTTAACGAAACACATTTTCATCAAATTTTTTTGACTATAAATATTTTCGTCAAGTTTTTTGATAAAAAAATATTTCCATCAAAAATTTCAACGGAACACATTTTTGTCAAAAGTTTTCAACAGAAATTTTTTTTTGTAAAATATTTCGATAAATTTTTTTTACGGAAAAATATTCTGTCAAACTTTTTATAGAATCTAAATTTCGCCGAAAGTTTCAAATGAAACAATTCCCTCAAAACTTTTGAGAAAACAATTTTCGTCAAAATTTTCGTTATAACACATTTTTATCAAAATGTTGAACAGAAAATATTTCGTCAAAATTTTAGTAAAAATTTATTTTGTGAAAATTTCCATCGATAGAAAAAAAATTTTGTACAAATTTTCATCGGAGAAAGAATTCCGTCGCTTTTTGACGAAAAGTATTCCAACGAAAAAATAATTTTGTGACAAAATTTTCATCATTTGCAACGTAAAAATTTCATCGAAAATATGATCTTTTTTTGTATTGTGAAAAGTATAAAAATAGTTTTGGTTGGAATTTTAAATTTAATTTGATTTGTAAAATATAATAATTATATTAATTTTAAAAAAAGAAAAAAATGGTAAAAATATCTCATGAACCCTCTATTTTTCTTCCTTATCATATTTTTAACTCCCAAATAAGGGAAGAGAATACCCTCCAATTTTTTCCCCTTCCTTCCCCTTATAGATCCCCTTCCTTCCCTTCCCCTTCAAACTTTCAAACAAAGCCTAAGTGATGGAAGGAGTTTCTTAAAATTTTGAGAATAGCTTTCAGAGAGAACACCCTCTGTCAAACAATTTTTTTTATATTTTTGTTTTTAAAATTTAAAAACTAACAGGTCCTAAAGCACACCACCGGAGTCTCATTCCGCGTTGCAACTGCATAATGTTTGGTTTTGATTTTATTAAGTAAAAATCCAAATTTTAAAAAGATTTTAAGTATTAATTATTTTAAATATTAAATAAATTCATCCAAACATAGGCTACCGCCTACCATCATGCCCATTTCCCATTTACTAAGAGCATGTTTGGCATTTTTTTTAAACTAAAAGCAAATTTTAAATTAAAATTACAAAAAGGAGCTTAAAAAATAAAAACGGTTTGATAATCGTATAAAATTGTTTTTAGAGTTTTAAAAGGAAAGAGATGAAATGATTTGTTATTAGGGTAAATGATAAAATTTATAAATAGAAGTTTAGAATAAGAGTATAATTGAAAAATAAATGTGAAAACTCAAAAAAGCTGACATATATATTAAACAAGTTTCTTTTGAGAGCTTTTAGCTTTTTTTTCATTATAAAAAATAAATTATTTTTATAATAAGAGTATTTGTAAAATTATAGTTGACTAAACTTCTATTTATAAGGAGAAAATAAGCTAAAAAAAAAAGAGTTTTCAAAGAAGTACTAAGTATATCGTATTAGTGAGGCTAGAAAACAAACCTTTCGATGTGAGGTTCTCCAAAGGTAATTGAAACAAATCTTAGGAGAGCTGATCCCAAAAGCTAGCATGTGAGATATGAGAATGAGAGTCTAAAATTTATATAAATTTTACACCAGAACCTTATGTTTTTAATATGGAACTCCAAGTCCTATACTTTAGAGTAGGGTCATAAGAAATTCTCACAGAATCAACACATGATAAACATAAAGCAAGTGCGATATAAAAGTGTTTAGTGGCGTTAATCTCCAAAAAAATGTTGTTGTAACTTTGCAAGATCCAATTAAAACATCACAATTGATTAAAACAAAGATCTTAAAAAAAAACTCTCATGAGAGCTTTTAATTTTTAACTTTTGTTTTTATTATAAAAAAAAGAATTTTTTTATCATAAGAGTTTTTTTTTTTTAAATTTATTTGACCTAATTTATGTTTATAAACAGCTTTTGGCTTGATAAAGTGAAGATATAAACAGACACTAAGAATTTATAATTGTCCATATACGCCGTTGTACTGGTAACTCAATAGTCAATATATATCATTTTACCATTATCGAGGAGTCTTTGCCTTTCCCTTCAGTTTCTCTCTTTTACTTGTTGCCCTAACCCAACCCTTACTGGTTCCTTCAGTTTCCATCCTTTCTTCCCGCCATATCTTATTTTCAAAGCCCTCGTTTCGCTGTAAGTTACTTTCTCCTATCCCTCTGAAACCGTTTCATTATACTGTTTTCTTTTGTTTTTTTGTTTGTTGACATTTGATGGTGAGTTTGTTGACATTGAATAACTACATTCTCTTCTGAACTGCTTAATGTTTAGTATCTTATGGTTTTAGGAGAATGGAGTATCCGGCTATTTTACCACTCTCTAATCTGAAAGAAGAAACTCTGATTGTCGATAAGAAGTCCAAGAGGAAGAACAAAAATGCTGAAAAGAAGAGAAAGGGGTTGATTGAAGAGGATTCATGTAGTGCCACTGAAGATAAGTTGTTGCAGGATGGAAATGAAGTTCACGATGGAAAGACTAAAACCAAGAAGAAGAAGAAGAGAAAATCGGTTGAGATTCAAGAAAATACAGATCAGGTTGAATTACAGGAAAATAGGAATGACATTGACACTGTTAGTGTTAACTATGTTTCTTCTTCTCAGAATGTCTCTCGGCCTACAGTTAAAAGAACCCTTTCGGCTTCTGAGAAGAGGGACGAGGCTTACAAAAGAAGAACTCCTGATAATACATGGAAGCCTCCACGGTCTGAGATTGTTCTCCTTCAAGAGGATCACGTTCATGACCCTTGGAGGGTGTTGGTTATATGCATGCTTCTCAACCAAACTGCTGGTTGGCAGGTATATTCATGTATTCGCCTACTGATTTAATAGCATCTGGATATTTGATTCTTTGCATAATTTATTTCCCAGTTTAGCCCCTATTCCGGGACAATGTTCTACTATTGGCCTTGGCATTCATATACCATGCTATTGTATCTTTCTATTTGAATAAGTACTGTTTGGAGGAACAAGCATGTTTCTCACTCTGATATTTGTAGCTGTTATACATGAGCAGTGCCCTTCATCTGTTGGTCTGCTTTAAAAGGCTCTGTAAAGAAAAATAAAGATTGGCATGCAAGAGTGAAATAGTCAAGTAAAGATTGAAACAATATCACCTTTATTCCAACCTAGTTGGGTTTGGCAGCCAATGAATCCATTAAAAGCAAGAACAAATTAAGGAAAAATAAATAATAAATGAGAAAAAAATATACTTATATATATATAATAGAAAAATAAAATAAAATAAAATAAATAAATACATAAAAAATAAAAAAAATTAATTGATTTTTTTATTTTTTTATTTTTTCAGAGAGAGAGAGTGGAGAAGAAAAAAAAAGAAAAAGTTAATGGCACAAATTCTATCTTTTCACAAATATTTTTTGTCTGATGCATAGAAATCTTTGTCGAAAATTAGATTTCTTCACTGCATATTTTTACCATGTTGGGGATGTGGTGATTATAACATGGATGTACCTTCTATTTGTGTTATGATATTTACCAAATTTCATGCTTTATGATATTTACCAAGTTGATAAGGTCTTAGTATAAAAAATCTTCATTAGGTTATGTTCGAGGTTGTTATTTGATATTTAAGTGTGTCAATTCATTTATGATATTCTTCCAGTATAATGTCAATTAGATGGGTGCATGGTTTGAGAATATGGTAAATTAGGAATCAGGACACCTAGTCAATTTAATTCCCAGGATCTCCTATGCCACCTTGTTCTCTAAGGTGAAGATGGTGCCATTAGAACTAGTGGTCATTTGCAGGAGTGTAATTTGTGCTTTTGTTAAAACATCCTATTGTTCATACGAGGCTTTCATTTAATTATCGTATGTTGGCGTGTAAAAGTTTAAATTATATGGATGCATGTACTGATTTAAGATAGATTATTTTGCAAAATGCAGGTAAAAGAGGTTTTACCGAAACTGTTCGAGTTATGTCCAGATGCAAAATCTCTTACACAAGTTTCAGATGAGGAAATTTCACAGGTAATATGGGGTCTAGGTTTTCAACGTAGAAGGGCACGTATGTTACGACGGTTCTCTAAGGAATACTTGGGGGAAAGATGGACACATGTAACTCAACTCCATGGTGTTGGCAAGTATGTCATGTTGTGTTCTTTTTTATGAGTGCATGTGTGCCATTTTATTTTATTTTTTTATTTAGGTAAATCTATGTTTCTCTTTTTTTTTCCTATGATAATACTGAATCTCTCTCAATCAGGTATGCAGCGGATGCATATGCTATATTTTGTACAGGAAAGTGGGATCAAGTGAGACCTGCAGATCACAAGCTAAACGAGTATTGGGAATGGCTCCATGAAACTCAAGCATAAATTGTTAAAGAGATAGGATGAAAAATGAAATTCTAAATTATTCATATTGACGTCTGTCTCTTTGTATTTGTGTTTGTATTTGTGTACTGATGATGATGGGAAAATCCATATCTGCCTCTTTAACTTTTTATGCTTTGCTCTTTTTGTGTGTCTTTTTTCTTTTGTCAAAGGCTCGGAGGTAGACAAAAGATATCCTTGTCATGTCACCTATTATGACTCTTCGTAGAGCTTTTTTTTTCATACTATTTAGAGTGCTATTATATCGAATGCTATATCCCATCAAGGAAAATAATTCCAATCTCACGTGATTTTTTGTTTTATGAGAATAGGAAAATATAGGGATGTTGGAGTTGTTCCGAAAGTAAAGATAAACTTTTCATATCGAAACTTGAAAATAACAAATCTGAAACGACCAAATTAAATGAAATAAAACCATGTTTTAGAACATATCAAATGTTGGTGATTATAAAATGATGAAAATTTTATTATAAAAATTTGAATGCTAAAAAGAAAATATACATTCCCAAACATATTTAATTTATTACAATTGTTTAAAAATTCACGATACATTGCATAGATTTATGAAAAAATAATTTATTTTAAATTTGTAAGTAACTTTTTTAAAGAAAAAATATTTTAATTTGAATACAATGTTTAAGAAATATTTATTTATTTTTATTTCTTCACCAATTCATTGAATAATCTAATTTAAGTTGGATAGGATAACAAACTGGGACAAAACTCTCCCTTCAAGCAATATTTATTTTGAGAATAACTAGTCTCTCCACTAATTTCAGAAACGGAATTCGTTATTTTCTAAAATAAATGTTAAATGCAACTTTTTTTTTTTTTTTTGAATATTTCATCCAATTCTAAGTATTCTCAATAACATTTATTTTAATTTTTTTTTGGGTGAATAAAACATTTAAATTTTAAAAATACGAGAACGCTGGTAAAATTGTTTCAAAATACAGTGCGCGGCGTTTCTTACTTCCCTCCATGAGAGCTTTTCCCGCCATCCCGAAAGTAAAAGTGAACTTAAAAAAAGAATAAAGAATAGTTGATCCCTAATTTGTTTATCCACACACGTGAAGAAGAAGTAGAAGAAGAAAACAATGTCAACATGGCAGATATTCTCCGATGCTGAAAACAATTACCACTGGAAAATTAGTAAAGATGCTTCAAATGTTAAACCCTTGCCCACTCCCATTGCCACCCCTCTCCTCCCTTCCATGGCTGATATTCTTCTTCAAGGTTCAAAATTTTCAATTTTAAATATTAACCTTTGCTTAGATTTTGCATAATAATAATTATTATTATTTTGTTATACCGCACGAGACTAATGTGTTGTTTGTTAAAGGCTGTTCGAATATCAATGAAGGCACTCCAGCTGTTCTTGGCGATGATGCTATTTCTGAAGGTGTCTTATCCATTTCACTTCTTTGCCTAAGTATTTCAATTTAGTAAAATTTAATTATTCAATAAACCTCTTTTTTTTTCTTTTTTTTTTTTTGTGTGGGAATGCAACATCTTATTCTGGGAAAACTGAAGCTATTATTTTGTTGTCTTTCTGTTTGTTGAGATGCAATTTATATCTTATTTCCTCGTGAATGAGTTTGTAGCTCAATTGGCATTGCTGCAATTCTTTAAAACTTGGACGGTGATGATGTCGGGGTTCGGTCTCCATTTGGCAAAGAAACCCCAACTTGTGAGAGTAGGAGTGAGAGAAATCTTGTACACAGTCTTATTATTATATATTTATTTTTTGGCAAAGAAACTGTCTGTTGGATTTGAATATGTGACCTTTCAGTCACACAACAGCAGCTTTACCACTGCCAGTCTCGTCCTATTCTATTGCTCCATGTAAAAAAATCTGACTAGCAAGGGTAGTGATGAAGGCATTTCGGTCACAAAGAAACAGTTTTATCATCGCTCCAGCTCGACCTCTTCTATTGCAAAGTATCCTAGTTCGTCACTCACCAAAGCTGTAGAAAAGCTTAGTATAGTTGAATTTTTGGGTTTCTGTCTTGCAAAGTGATTTTACAGAGGAAATTAATTTTTCTAAATCTATCTCCCGATTTCTCATAGTCCAGTTTCCCTGATATTGAAGTAAAATTTCCATCATTCAATATGTAATTTGAAGTGCTTTTATATATAGACTAATGTATGTGATCTGGACTAATGAATTGCAGGTGAAGAGCATGCAATACATAATATTTGCAGCTTCTCAAATTCTCTCTTTAAGACAGTATCTGGCAAAAGAATTACTATATCTTCTAATGGTCTTGCTCGAGCAAAGACATTATTGGGGTTGAAAGAAGACACTGTTGGTAGTAATATCCCAAGCCCTCAGCATACAAAAAAAAGCCCTCAGCATACAAAAAAATTACATGCTATGGTCGAAACATATGAAAGGCAACAACTGTCACCTCATGTACAGCAACATAAAGTTATCAACAGTTATAAGATGATGAATGTTGTATCATGTCAAAGTCCTTCAGTTGGTAGTAGTCACACATTAAAGAATGAGTTTGACCAAAAAGTTGTTCAACCAGATAAACAAGCTCCAATTAAATTCCAAACTGCAGGTGGAAGGTCTATATCCATTTCTAATGATGCACTCCAACGTGCTAGGAGCCTTCTTGGTGACCCAGACCTGGGAGATTTCCTTGATGGAGGGGATGTTGGTGATTCAATTTTCTCATTTCAAAATAAGAGACAAAACAACACTACTTTAGCTTGTGATAGGAGCGATACTAATACTCCTTTGCGCCATCAAATAACATCAGAGAGCAATCATATGACTAAAAGTTGCACATACCCCATGCGGTCTTCTAGACAAAAAGACTTTTCAACTTCTGAAGGTACTGGGAATAACTTAATCATGAGATTTGATGCTGTTGGGGATGAAAATGATTATAGCCGTAAGAGTTGTAACACTTGGGGACAGAAACCCTTATATGACAGGAACCAAGCGCCGGACTCAACTGTGTATCATTCTTCTCTGAATGGTTTTTCTTCAAAAGCAGATCCACGTGAAATGTCATCAGGCAGATCATTTGCTGATATTTCCAATACCATTAACACAGTTCATACAAAAAATAGACAAGCTGCTAGTGGAAAAAGGAGACTAGGTTTAGGTTTAACTGTTTCTTCCTTCAAAAGGCCTCGTTGTTCCAAAACTTCTGTCCCTTTTGACCAGGACGTTGCAGTTTTTCCTAATGGTAAGCATTCCTTAAGAGCTTTTAAGTACTTTCCTTTTGAATTTTATTAGTTGCAAGACCTATTATACTAGTTTTGAGGTTGTGATCTTCAGATTTGTCTCAATTATCCTCTGGTGCTTCTGGATGCAAAATAAAGGTTTCTACCCGATATCCATTTCGGTATCCAAGGATGCACATCAAGGAATTTTTTGCAGCACCTCCATTAGAGCGGGGGAACGTTGTGAGTGTAATCTGTTATATGATCAATGTTTATTATTGTCTTCTCCTATGACCTCATTCTCTTTCCACTGACAACACTCTGTGCACCAAAATGAATTTTGTTGCAGTGTTTTCCAAACCAGGGCAGACAGATGACATCATTGAATGCAGAAAAACACTTTTTCCATGATGGGTCTGGTGATAATGTTATGGGAGCAGAAGCTTTTGTCCATCTATTGGCTCGACATGGAGCTTCCATGCAATTTGCTTCTAAAGAGTAAATTGCTTCTGCCCTGAACTTTTGTTTCCAGTGTCTGTGGAAACTGTTAAGAGTAACTTTGCTACGTGGTTTTTTTTATCAAAACAAGGCTTGGTCAGTTAGCTTGTTGAAGTGTGTCTGAAAGTAATTGCTACTTGAAAATTTTAATTGTTTATTGAATGAAATGGAGATCAGTTGTTGAGTTTATGATATCCTCTATGGTTAAATTTAATATTTTAAGGGAGTTTGGTACTTGAAGTGCTCTTTGGTGTTATTCATATGTATTAGTCATTGTAATGTACTTCAACAATGTTCTTTTGCCTCCACTTAATTGCCTTAGTTTTACACTTCCATTGCACATCTCTCTAGGTGGGTCATGAATCATTACAAGTGGATTGTCTGGAAACTAGCATGCTACGACAGATGCAATCCAGCTAGGTCTGCAGTAAAATTTTTGACCGTATCAAATGTGCTTGAGGAACTGAAGTACAGGTATGTAAGCCCTGTAAGACAACATATTTTGGTTCGATAAAACTAATGATGACATTTGGTGCATAGATATGAAAGAGAAGTGAATCATGGCCATCGGTCTACAATCAAGAAAATTCTTGAAGGAGATGCATTGCCTTCTTCAACGATGACTCTCTGCATTTGTAGTTTTCACTCCGATCATGGACTGGAAAGTGGGACTTTTTCTGAGACAGGAACTGGGGCTCAGAGCAGGGAGGAAGTGAAAGTTGAACTAACTGATGGATGGTAAATTTTTTTAACATACGTGCTGTCTGATTCCAAAAAAATGAGGTTCCCTGGTATGTTGAATGATTTTCCCTTGCAGGTATTCTATGAATGCCATTTTAGATGTTCCATTGTCAAAGCAATGGGCTGCTGGAAGATTGTTTATTGGACAGAAGCTTCGGGTAGTTTGTTGGTCTGTCTTTGTCGTTTATCTTGCCTTCCTTGATTATAACCCATAACATTGAACTCTGCTTACATGTGCCTTATGCAGATCTGTGGAGCAGAATTATGTGGCTGGAATGGGCCAGTTTCACCCCTTGAGGTTCTCTATGGCTTAGAATATATATATATATATATATATATATATATATATATATATATATATATATAGGGGGATCAACATATAGCGATGAACAAGTCTTATACCCATTATTAGCTGTTGGTCCAACTTGCATCTAATGGCTCATGTGACTAATAAATTAGAGCTATTAAATGGAAGTGGGATGAATGACTAATAATGGGTTTAAGAATTATATTGGTGTAAGTTGATCGTTCCTCATATATATATATTGCTATTTTATTGACATATTGCTCCCTTATATTCTATTATAATTTCAGGTGTCATCAACAGTTTGTTTATTGCTGAAGATAAATGGAACATATAGAGCTCATTGGGCTGAACGGTTAGGATTTTGTAAGCATCTTTTAGTTTGTGAATGCCACTCTTCTCAATTTTATAGAAATGTAGTATTTTGTTCCTTGAGCTTATCTTCTTTAAGCTAATCTGCAGGTAAGGCTGCTGGTCCACCTTTAGCTTTCAGATGTATAAAAAGTAATGGGGGTCCAATCCCTCAAACTTTGGCTGGAATTACCCGCATATATCCTATTCTTTACAAGGAAAGGTAGCTCTTAATGGTGGATGTCCTTCAGTTTCACTTGAAATATGTTCAGTAAATTAAGAAATATATTCAAGAAAGCTATTAACTGTTTTTCTGATTAGGTTAAGCAGTGGACGGTCTGTGGTCATATCAGAGAGGATGGAGAATAAAATGATGGAGCTGTACAATCACAGGTGACTTCTTTTACTATTAAAGTATCTTAATATTCCCCTATCTATCTCCTCTCTCTTTTTTTCGTCTGATCTGGATATTTCCTGTTAATCATGAGCTTTTGTGTTGCATTTTGGTTCTCTCGGTGTGTGTTTTAACTAGGTTGCAAATTGTCAAGTCATTTTATTAATTTCTTGTTCCTGTTCCATTATACCTCTTAGAAAATACTATATTCTGCAGAAAAACTAAGGTGTGGTAGGCCCAAGATCTTAGGGGTAAGGGGATGAAAAAGAAACTTATTATTTTCTTTTAGGGTTTTACTTTGCAGCTCATATAACATGTATCTCTTAGAAAAGTTCAAGAGTTGTAACATCCTTGCCCCATAAATACACAACGTCTTGTTTTAAGAAAGTAATTCCTAATTAATGTAGAGCCTTATTTATAGGAACTAGTGCTGCTTGGATTTATGGAATAAAAACATGCATCATGTGGGGTCCTTTGGGAAAGAACTCAGAGTAGCTGAAATTAGTTCTGAGAGAGAGGCTCTGCCTTCCCTGGGCAAGAACCAATCACCAAGAGAGATGAAAATAGGAGAAAAGGAGTTCATTAATTTTGGTATTAAACTCTTCATGTACACTGCTTGATAAATGTTAAACCTGAATTATAATATAATTTGATGGCTATAGATGGAATTAAGTGGAGTCTTTTGGGCCTAACTTAACTGTCTTGACTTTTCTAAGAAATATAATTTCTGTAGCCACAATAAATTTAAATTTGTTTAGCAGCATAATGGAGTACATAAGAATAAGACGAAATAGATAAAATTTGTTATATAATTCTGTGACTGGTGTGCAAATAGGAATGCGAGAAAAAATGATCAGGTTCTTACCATGCGGGTATAATTGTTATTTTTATGGCCCAATAATAAGAATTTTTGTTCTTGTGCTGAGACTGATCACCCATATGGCTGCAGACGCTCTGCTATTGTGGATTGGATCATTTCGGAGTATCAGAATGACCATACAGGTTCACATATTTATGATGACAGTGATAGTGAAGGGGCTAAGATTTATAAAATGCTGGAGACAGCTGAAGAACCCGAATTCCTAATGGCAGATATGAGCCCAGAGCAGCTAAAATCTTTTGCTGCTTATAAGGCCAAATTAAATGTGAGAGTGAGATTATATTCCTATCTTAATAGAAGTTCATATGCACAAAGATATTTATGATTTCAAATCCATCTTCAGGCAAGCAGACAGTCAGAAATGGAAAAATCAATTGAGAAAGCTTTGACAGATGCTGGCTTGAGACATAGAGAAATCACACCATTTATGAGGTTAAGGGTAGTTGGATTAACTTGCAAAACTCGACAAGACAAACCTAAAGAAGGCATAGTAACAATCTGGAACCCCACAGAGAAGCAGGTGAGGCTTGTGAGCCAATTGCAAAGATTAGTCATATTTCTTTGTGTCCATAATTTTTCAGTAATTCTGAGGTTGTAGCTTTGTATGCAAACGGTTTCCTCATGCATCCCTAGCTAAGTACCATACACTTCCTTTCCTTTCTTCCCCTACCTTTTAATAAATTTTTATCATGGACATCAGTAAATTTCTCACAATTGTTGCAAATGTGACAGCGTCAGGAGCTGGTAGAGGGAGAAGCATATGCAATTGCAGGGCTCATACCGTCAGGTTCTGATCTGGATATCATTTGCTTGCAGACTAGAGGATCTTCTACCAAGTGGTTGCCTTTATCTATAAATGCAAAGGAACAATTTAAGTAGGTATCTAACAATCAAAATAGTATGAAAGAAAGAAAAAGGAATTTTTACTAGGCTTTGTTCTTGTTATGTCAAATTCTAAATGCAGCTTATTGTTGTCCTTTGTAGGCCATTTTTCATTGGTAGAAAATCGATTTCATTGTCAAGTTTAAGTGGCATCTCTCTTTCCAAGTATTTTGACGCCCTAGTCCTTTTGCTATCAGTTAAAAATGAATAGCAAGAAAATATTTTACAATCCCTTGTCATTATTCTTATACAGTGAGTTCGATATTGCTGCATATGTTGTGTATGTGGGAGAGGTTTATACATCAGCCCAGCAAAGGAAGCAATGGGTTTTTGTGACTGATGGATCCATCATGGGTGGTTTAATCAACTCTTTGCTTGGCATCTGCTTTTGCTCCCCATCGATTGATTATGATTCATCTCCACCAATCAACTATAACCTTGCTGGATCTACGGTAATTGCAATGTATTATCTTTTTTGGTACTGCAATTTAAACTTTTATATCCTTTATGGATTATAATTTATTTCCTCCCAGTGACTGTAAACTTGTCACTGTCATCATTGTCTTTTATCAACAATATTTACAGCTTGATCATTCATACCTTACAAAAGAAAATTATGATATCATAGTTTTGGATATAGGTTTTCAGGTTAGCACGTACTGCTGGATATTTCAGATTAGGTTTCAATGAAACAATTATTTCTGCAAATAAAGTGTAAGGTGCTTAGGTTGTCAGTTTGCACCACCGTGCATGTGGGTCAACTGATTAAGGTTTATTTCAGCTTAACCATCGGTCTCGAGTTCGAGTTCCTGGGAATATAACTGTGTTTAAAACTTGGTAGGGAAAACTTTGCTGTCCATGTAATCCTACCTTGCTCGAATTGGACTAGTCGAGTAATCCATGAACCGATGGATAATATGAAAATAAATAAAGGTTGTCTAGCTTGCGAAACAAGTATAAAGTTGCATTCCTTCATGACTTGGATGAGACCTGTATATTCTTTATTTGCAGGTTGGTTTCTGTAATCTTATAAAAAAGGAAAAGGACTATGCAAACCATATATGGGTTGCTGATGCCACTGAAACCTCGACCTATTATTTGGATTTCGATTCCCCGCACTGTTCTCACCTCAGAAACGCTGCCAGCTCCATCAGAAGATGGGCAAATAATTCTTGCTCGGTATGCACCATGTAACTCTACCGTATAAAAACTTGTTCTGCACGGTGCCATTGCTTATAATGATATCTTGTTTCATCTTTTCTGCAGACAATAGAGAAACTCAAGGAAAAGGTATTGTATGTGGTTGGCAATTGTAAAGCCTAGAAGGAGAAAAACTCAACTAAAGATGTGGCTATATATATGTCGCTCTATTGTCTATGTAATATTACCGAGTATCGGAAATCTATGACATGACATCATCTAAAAGTTATCCGGTCTTTAACTTCTCAGCATCATCACCTTATAGTTTCCGTTGAAATTTCCCTTTTCTGGATGCTTTTTCTCTCGTTTACTGCTGCTAACACCCTACTACTACATATAACATCTCTAATCATCAATATTGAAGATGATGTTGGAATTGTGATCCAACATTTATTCCACCACAATGGAAATGATCACCCATGGGCTATGGCATTTTAAAAGTTTTTTTTTTTTTTTTTTTCTAAAAAAAGAAATAGAGTATTAGAAACAAAATATGAGAAATGGAAACTCAGTGAAAATAATACAATTTTTTAATTGTAAGCTGTAGAAAATCCGGCACATTTATTGTTTGTTACGTCACGTCATTTTCAAAATTTCGTAGCTCTGGAAAATTCGTGACGGAAGAACACTGTTAACGAGCTAAGTGAATTAAATACACTAAGTGAGTTTGATATCATATTTTCATACAAAATCTCAAGGCATTTGGTTTACGGGTTTATCTATTGATATATATTCTTAGTTTATTATTATTAATCAATGTGAGACTCGTTACATTTGTATATCTCAACAGACTAAAGATAATCCTTGTAACTTAATTTGACATATATATATTATAGTTCGAAGTTATGATCTTATGCATATTACCCACACTCTTTGGAACTAGACAATCCTAGTAGCTTAATTTGTCATATATTTTATTTGGGTAAAATATTTGTCCTTTTAAAAGATATAATTTTTCACACGAAAAAAAATAAAATAATTTTGTGTCATTTTAGATTGTATGCATTGATTTTTATCAATCAATGATTATAATTTATTGCAAAATATTGATTAATTAATAAGTTTGACTCAATAAATTATAAAGTAAATTTATTCTTGATATAATATTATTCATGGACGATGATCATAATATTCAAAACATCTCATGAGATCTACTGTACTCTATTTTATGGTCATGATCTTTCAAAATTGAGGTTCTAGACCTCCATTCACTGCCTTTTAATGGAATTTTAGATCTATTTTTAATTTGGGGCGCTTATATTTATCACTATTTTAAGTTTATTGCTCTTACTACCTCTTTTTGTTGTTGTTAAATTAATTTGATTAATAATTTGAAATCAATGACGATTAATTTTTTATCCTTTTCAATGGTAGATTTTGAATTGATACGATAATTAAAGAGTTAATAAGAGTCATAAGGACCTGTTTGGTGTGATGTATAAGGCCTGATAATATAAGCTTATACTATACGTTATGATATTTTTAATTGTTTGGTGTGACCATCGTATAGTATAAGCTTATACAGCATGACCCCTTTATACATCAAAATGATGTATAACTTAATCCGGTTTAGGAGTGGTGGATTAGGCTTGATAAGGGATTGATGTATTAATATTGCTTACAAGTACAATTTTCAAGAACTAATATATCATTTCAACATTTATATATTAAAATAAATTTTTTTAATATATTAATTTTTAAAATATTGGAGGATATTATCTTATACAATATCATACCAAACGTTAGATAGTATTAAAATTTAATCAGGTCTTATACAATCAGGTCTTATACTATCAGATCTTATACTATCAGATCTTATATTATCAAGCATTATCTTATACACCAAACATGCCCTAAGTTTAAAATAATGGCAATTCTTTTAAATTACGTTATTAATCAAAACATTAAACGAAAGAATTGAATTTAAAAGCAGAAAATTAAAGAAGTTTTATAAATGTCCATATACGCGGTCGTGCTAGTAACTCAATAGTCAATATATCATTTTACCATTATCGAGGAGTCTTTGCCTTTCTTCCTTCAGTTTCTCTCTTTTACTTGTTGCCCTAACCCAACCCTTACTGGTTCCTTCAGTTTCCTTCCTTTCTTCCCGCCATATCTTATTTTCAAAGCCCTCGTTTCGCTGTAAGTTACTTTCTCCTGTCCCTCTGACACCGTTTCATTATATTGTTTTCTTTTGTTTTTTGTTTTTTTGTTTTTCATTCTATGGTGAGTTTGTTGACGTTGAATAACTACATTCTCTTCTGAACTGCTTAATGTTTATTATCTTATCGTTTTAGGAGAATGGAGTATCCAGCTATTTTACCACACTCTAATCTGAATGAAGAAACTCTGATTGTCGACAAGAAGTCCGAGAGGAACAACAAAAATGCTGAAAAGAAGAGAAAGAGGTTGACTGAAGTTCGAATAGTTTCCTCTTATTTCTCTTGCTCAAAAGGAGGTGAACGGGTTGAAAAAGCCAAGAGGAAATCGAAAAATTTGAAAGTAGAAGATTCGGCTAGTGTAAACTATGTTTCTTCTTCTCGAAAGGTCTCTCCATACTTCGATAAGGGGCCTAAAATAGAAGAAAGCACATTGGAAAATAAATCTAGTGGCAGTGAAAAACCGATTACAGTTAAAAGAACCCTTTCGGCTTCTGAGAAGCGGGATGAGGCATATGAAAGAAGAACTCCTGATAATACATGGAAGCCTCCGCGGTCTGAGATTGTTCTCCTTCAAGAGGATCACGTTCATGACCCTTGGAGGGTGTTGGTTATATGCATGCTTCTCAACAGAACTACCGGTCGGAAGGTATATTCATGTATTCGCCTACTGATTTAATAGCATCTGGATATTTGATTCTTTGCATAATGTTTTCCCAATTTAGCCCCTATTCTGAGACAATGTTTTACTATTGGCCTTGGCATTCATATACCATGCTATTGTATCTTTCTATTTGAATAAGTACTGTTTGGAGGAACAAGCATGTTTCTCACTCTAATATTTGTAGCTGTTATACATGAGCAGTGCCCTTCATCTGTTGGTCTGCTTTAAAAGGCTCTGTAACTTGAGGCTATAGATCTATTTTTTGGGTTTCTAAACTGTTTATTATGTGGGTTACCAAAGCAATGCTGTATTGTCATCTTTGAAACAAGAGCCCAGCGGTTATCATTCAGGTGTCAAGTTCTTGATATGTTTAGGGAGAGATTAAAATATATTTGGGAAATATTTGTAGAGCATTGCGGAATATAAATACCACTCTTTTCACAAAATGAGGGCCTTTTGCTTGATTGTTGACTATATATAGTTTTCATTACTATTGGAAGGACATTTGGGTGGGAAGTGTTCCTTTTAAACTTTATAGAGGATTTTGCCTTGCTTTTTTACTCTAACCACTCTTAGTAATTTGCACAATACTCTTATTCTGTTTAAAACCATTCGTCATATTGAGTTTCATTTCCTTAGAGATTTCAATTATTGAGAGTATAGCTCTTGTGGATTTACTTGAGTATTCTTCTCTCTCAACCAAACTATGTAATTTAGACATGAGATTCTTCTGTTGTTTTCTCTTGCAAGTCTTTTTTTTCAATTTCTTACTCATACTTCTAACTTTCGAAGTTTCCTCCTTGAAAAACTCATTTGAAATCCTAGGCTCTCTCTAAGGTCAAGTATTTTGTTTAGACATCCATACATAACAGGGTTGACACAAATGACTTTCTTCGGATTCATACACCATCTTTCACTCTTTTTCCGGATTTGTATGTCATGTTCTAGTGGAGCGCAGAGGCTAATAGAAAACAGGAGAATTTGATAGAAAGTGAAAGTGAGACAGAGAGCTTTGAGAGAATCTATTATTTGCAGGTGCATGATATATGTTCCCGGACATTGCATCGGACAAATTACACTTTCTATTCTTCTCCATTCTTGCTTCCTGTGCAAGAAACTAAGCTTTGTATGGATCCATTCCGATGATCATGGATGTAATGCATGCATTATATTCTTTTGAAAACTCTTCCCCAGTAATATTAATATGGTCTAGATGAGATTGGATCACCTATGGACAGATTGCATGAGAGAATCCGCAATAAGCTTTTTTCTGAGTTGATACTCTGAGAGCGTTCTTCCTCTTTTTTAGATGTTCCAAATTTCAGATCTCAACTGTCATGTCTTTGCTGAAATTAGGGCTTTGATACCGTAATAGAAAAGGAGATAAATTGACTGAAAGTGAAAAGGGAGAGAATGAGCTTTGAGAGAATCGCAGAATCCATCCCCTATTCAGAACAACCAGAATTTAAACAAATTTTTAGACTAAACTAACAGAACTAACTCATAACTAACTGTCTAATAATTAACTTCTACAACCGTCATTAACAGACTAACTATAACAGACTCAGCTGACTGTAACAGTGATGGCATTATACAGGATATATTCTAACAGAGACAGAGGACCACTTATTAATGCAAAGTAAGCTGGCTACTCTGCTCAACCTTTTCAGGATTTAATGTAAAGATTTTGGTTAAACAAGGACTAAGATTTTATGGCAGTGCACATTTTATGCAATCTTCTGGTGTGTGTTGGAGAAGAAAACTTGAATCTTAATGGTGTTTCTTAATTTCTTTGCCGATAATTTTGATATGTGATAAGATTTATATTTTTGGGTTTCTTTGTAATATTCTGCCCGTGGATACTTCAAGGGTGCTGTTATCTACGATTTCCATTACGATTGTGAAGCCTTGCTGCATACTTTGTTTTATTCTGTTTTTCTTGGCTTTTTTTGGTTGTCTAAAGTCTTTTCTTTGTTGGATATTTTCTTATCCTCCTGCTAGTTGTTCTTCTCTTTTCCTCTTAACAAAAAAATTTTCGTATAAAAAAAATCTCCTTTGTTTTCTATACTTGGTTTGACATCATCTGTGGAAGCATGTACACATTATTTTATAGGATGGCTGTCTGTAAGGCCTTGTGGCTGTATATTGTACGACATAGATTGGCAAGAGTGAAATAGTCAAGTAAAGATTGAAACAATATCACCTTTAATCCAACCTTGTTGGGTTATGCAGCCATTGAATCCATTAAAAGCAAGAACAAATTAAGGAAAAATAAATATTAAATGGGAAAAAAAAACTTATATTTATATTAGAAAAATAAAATAAAATAAATAAATACATAAAAAAAAAAAGATTCAGAGAGAGAGAGAGAGAGAGGAGAAGAAAAAAAAGGAAAAAGTTAATGGTGCAAATTCTATCTTTTCACAAATATTTTTTGTTTGATGCATAGAAATCTTTGTTGAAAATTAGATTTCTTCACTGCATATTTTTACTATGTTGGGGATGTGGTGATTATGACATAGATGTACCTTCTATTCGTGTTATGATATTTACCAAGTTGCATGCTTTATGATATTTACCAAGTTGATAAGGTCTCAGTATAAAAAAAATCTTCATTAGGTTTTTTTCGAGTTGGTTATTTGATATGTAAGTGGGTCAATTCATTTATGATATTCTTCGAGTAATGTCAATTAGATGGGTACATGGTTTGAGAATATGGTAAATTAGGAATCAGGACACCTAGTCAATTAATTCCCAGGATCTCCTATGCCACCTTGTTCTCTAAGGTGAAGATGGTGCCATTAGAATTAGTGGTCATTTGCAGGAGTGTAATTTGTGCTTTTGTTAAAACATCCTATTGTGCATATGAGGTTTTCATTTAATTATCGTATGTTGGTGTGTAAAAGTTTAAATTATATGGATGCATGTACTGATTTAAGATAGATTATTTTGCAAAATGCAGGTAAAAGAGGTTTTACTAGAACTGTTTGAGTTATGTCCAGATGCAAAATCTTGTACACGAGTGTCAAATGATGAAATTTCAAAGATAATACAGCCTCTAGGTTTTCAAAATAAAAGGGCACTTATGTTACGGCGGTTCTCTGAGGAATACTTGGAGGAAAGATGGACACATGTAACTCAACTCCATGGTGTTGGCAAGTATGTCATGTTGTGTTCTTTTCTATGAGTGCATGTGTGCCCTTTTATTTTAATTTTTTATTTAGGTAAATCTATGTTTCTCTTTTTTTTCCCCTATGATAATATTGAATCTTTCTCAATCAGGTATGCAGCGGATGCATATGCTATATTTTGTACAGGAAAATGGGATCGAGTGAGACCTGCAGATCACAAGCTAAATGAGTATTGGGAATGGCTCCATGAAACTCAAGCATAAATTGTTAAAGACATAGGATGAAGGAATGGAATTTTAAATTATTCATATTGGTGTCTGTCTCTTTGTATTTGTGTACTGATGATGGGAAAGTCCATATTTTCCTCTTAACTTTTTATGCTTTTCTCTGTTTGTGTATCTTTTTTCTTTTGTCAAAGGCTTAGAGGTAGACAAAAGATATCCTTGTTTTTTGGCAAGCGCAAGTACGAAGGTTCAATTTTTTAAAAAATTCTATGCAATGTTTAGAAGAATATTCTGCTATGTAGCTTTGTTAAGGCAATTCAATTGCTTTTTATTTTAAAATGTACGAAGTTTTGATTCTTTATCCTAACACAATAAGGGGACATAACATCAGTTTTAATGAATTTATGAACCAAGCGAGAATGTTTAGTTGATGAAGGAGAGAAGCTGTGAAAGTATCTTTAGAAGTTGGGAACCTGAGAAAATATCTATTGAAGCTTTAAAATTTTAGTGAAAAGAGAGATAAATACCAAGCAAAGGCCAAATTCCAATAGCTTTTTTCTCTTTTATATTAGGGCATCTACAATGAAAATCAATCTCTTCTTTTCCATTCTGGATATGGATTCAATCCACATATGCCTTATGGACCATATTCCTCAGTTACATCACCTTTGCTTTCTGTAGGTGGAGACTCACAACTATACTCCTCCCAGCAATGTCCATACACTGGGCCACCTTATTACCATCAGCTAGTTCCTCCTAGCATATCATATCTTAATTCACCGACCCCAGTTACACAGCCAGAGCTCACCAACTTCGTAGGTGTTGACCAACAAGTTGATAGCATGCTTTTTGGATCTAGACCGGGCTATCCTTCAGTGGGATCATTTGGTAGGGGCAGTTTTCCTGGAGCACCTGATTCCTTCCATTTTCATGATTCCCAACAACGATTTAATGAACCAGGATCTGGTGGAATCTGGTCAGATTGTTCAAAACCCTCGGAAAGGCAAAGGTCATCGATGCCTCTATCTCCAGCAGTTTCTCCACAGCCAATTGGCTCCCTTGGGTCATTTCGGCAGTGTTGGAATGGTTTGTTCTATTACTTGTGCATAATCAGGCAAAATGTTTCAATGTCCAAGTTTTGAACTTAACTATATTGAAACTTAACTTGCTGATGAACTGCACAACTCCAGTATGTGGAACATATCAATGGTTTTATATTACATCTCTAAGTCTGTTTTAAATGAGCCAAGTTTTCTTGTCATCTATGTATGATAAGTCTACCACCATGGCAGCAATGTGAAACTGTAGAACTTGGGCAGAGAGAAACCCAAACTTTGATACATAATGCTGACTTATTCTGTGCAGGCTTCTCATCAACGGGGATTGTTGTATGGGTTTGGATCTGGTTCAAACTCCTATGGTAGTGGCTACCTGCGTAACCACGGTTCTAGCTTTGAACGCATTGCTGTTTCCAGTCTTGGTGAAAATGATAGGAGCCGGCTTTCTCTTGAAAATAGCAGACGGAGTGACAGGGAAAATGCTTCTCCTTGCAGTTGCAATGTTACTCTTGATATCCTTAGTGAGCAGAACCGAGGTCCTAGGGCCTTAAAGCTGAAAAATCAAATATCAGCTGAAAATAATTCTGTTGATAATAGTAAACGTAGTACATCTACTGCCAGGTTCCAAAATGAATCATTCAACGGGCCAGATTTTATCACAGATTATAAGGATGCCAAATTTTTTGTCATCAAATCTTATTGTGAAGATAATGTTCACAAAAGCATCAAATATGGTGTATGGGCTAGTACACCAAATGGAAACAGAAAGCTAGATGCAGCATATTGCCAAGCAAAGGAGAAGCAAGATGCCTGCCGCATGTTTCTATTCTTTTCAGTAATCGTCTGATTTATGTATCTTGAAGGCTTAAATATTAAGCTACAATATTCTTGCTATAGTAATTGCTAACTACAAATTAGTATCTTCTGTGCTATTGCAAGAAACCTTGGTTCAGAGTATTTGTAAGATTCTATCATTATCCATTTAGATGTATGTTCTAGTTTGTCCCTACTGAAACAAGAGCACATTTTTCAAGCAAGCTCATATTCTTGTGATCCAGTCTGATGTCTTGCTCTTATGATCCACTTATTCTGTGATGGTTACGTTCAGTTTTTGCATGTTTCAGTTGTATGTGTGATATGGGCATATCTGTGTCTGTGTGAATTTGATTTAGTTGCAGAGTAACTTCCTGAAGAATTAATTGGAGTTATAGAAAAATGAATAAGGTTATAGGAAGTAACCATGGAAAAATCTTTGCTATGTGCTATAGAAGCTCAAATGAAAGTCTGAGGAAGAGCTTTTCTTAGCTAAATATCCCTTGTATTTTCTTTATAGTTATGCATGCATATTAGTTGCTGCTGGATTGAACTGACCCTTGGGCATATCAATACTTCTTTGAATTCATTTTCCCCTAATTTTCTTATCGTACTTATTGATATTGTTTGTTCTATCTTCCGTGCTGACTTTCTAAATGAATTGATGAGTATTTATGCTGCCAACTAATGCTTTACTTTATACCTTATTCCATTTTACTGATTTAGCTGTAGTTTTATTTGGCAGGAGTAGGTTATTTGATGTCTTGTTTCTTGATGTTGATACTAGGTTTAAAATTATAGTAGTAAAGTACCAAAGCTAGTTTTTACTTTCTATTATTTTTAATTTCGGTGTTGCCTTGCTCTTGTGTTGCTTTCTCATATGACTGCTATGAAAATGATACATGTTATAACGACATCTAGGTAAATGCAAGTGCTCAGTTCTGTGGGGTGGCTGAAATGGTTGGAACTGTCGATTTTGACAAGAGTGTAGACTACTGGCAACAAGATAAGTGGAGTGGACAGTTTCCTGTGAAGTGGCACTTGATTAAAGATGTCCCTAACAGTCACTTTTGTCACATTATTCTTGAAAATAATGATAACAAGCCGGTGACCAACAGTCGAGATTCTCAGGAGGTAGGTATCTGAGCATCTTCAATTGAATGAATTTACGAATAATATTTTTACTGTTTGTAATATATTTTTGTGATGTGCTGACTTGGGAAAAGACAAACTGAAATGGTTGCAGTAGTTTATTAAGTCAATACTTTTCAAAGTTGAAAATTGAGCTGCTTATTGTCTTGAGAAACCTTCTGAAGTTATAGACAACCTAAAACTTATATATGGTCCTGACCTTTTTGTTTGAAATGACACTTGTGACATCTTTATTTAGGCGATTTTCTACGTTTCTATGTTGTCCACATGATTTCTCCTCTCATTTATATATTTTGAGGGTGAGTGGCCCAATGTTGGTTGCCATGTTCTCTCTCCCCTCCCCACCCTTACCCTCTCTCTCTCTCTCTCTTTTATCTGCAATGACTAATTATAAAAGCATGTTTTCTGACTGATGAAGGAACGTTTAGATATTATCCACTGGTGGGTACAGTATGAGCGTAGATCAATGTCTCCCGTCCTACTTGTGTTTATAAATTTGCATATGGTTTACAAATTCCAATTTATTATGTGCTATTAAGAAATGCAATGGTTTCTAAATTTCAATTTATTGGGTGCTATTAAGAATGTGACAATTTTTCCTTTAAACTTACGATGTTGTTTTTGCTCCGTTCTGAAACATTTCAGGTGAAATTGCAACAGGGTAATGAAATGTTGACCATTTTTAAGAACTATATGACTGATATGTCCATCCTAGATGATTTTGATTTCTATGAAGACCGGCAGAAAGCTATGCAAGAACGAAAGGCAAGGCAGCAAGGAAGCATGATGGCTGTAAGAATCGTTGGAGAAAGTGAGCATGGGAGTTCTGGTAACATTAGAGGTGATTTCATCAAGCAGATGTCAAAGATCTTTGCTCAAGTTGTTCGCTTAGATGAGAGTAAAAATGAAGTCTGCGTTGCTGACAGAGGGAATTTAGCTTCTGACAAACCCGTTGGTACTATAGTTAAATCCGAAGATGTTATTTCGGTGACTACCTCTTAAACTCAAACCAGATTGGAAGATATATCATATATCAGTTGTCCCAGGAATTTTGAGCACTTTGACCAAAGCATTAAGTGATAATAACTAGAGTCGTGTTTTGTTAAATCTCATTCCGATATGGTAGTGTTGCTGATGTCATTCAAGCTGTTAAGTCAATGGGGTTTCTAAAAAGGTTTTACATGAAGAATGGTTTTCATGTATAATATATGTTTCCTATAGTGCCTCATCTCTATTGTAGATCTCTATTGTAGTTCTAGTTTTATCGCCCTACATTACAGTTTTTCTTAGTTTGAGTAGATTCGGTTTTTGGCTTTTATAGTTCTGCTGTCGCTGCAGAAGAAATTTTTTGCAGCAACACATGAAAAATCAGAATACTCGTGTAGATCTTGATTTTTATTTTTTTTATTTTTAAAAAACCGGTGGGATTCACTTTTTTTTTGTGTTTCCTGTATAAAAAAAGGGTTCCTTTTTTGTCATTTGACATGACAAGAGCACTTTTCTACACACACAAATCAAGTGTGGGTCCCACGCTTAAAAAAAAAAGTCAAACCAAAATCAGGATACGACGCCGTATCCTTAGGATACGACGCCGTATCCTTGTTGCAGGAATGAACAGTGCCATTCCTGCAACATGATTCTTATATTTCCCATAAAAAAAAGTGGTCCAGTGACAGTAGAAGTTGAGGACTCTAGGTTTTTATGCCATTTCTTTTGTTCTCTTTCATAATTTTGGGTTAGGTTAATTTGTTTGGTATGTTTCAGATTTGTTAATGTTCCCTATCATGCGAGCTATTTGCAGTAAAGGCAGCTAGCACCTTGAAAAGAATAATCTTTGGATTGGTATTTGTTTGGCGATATTTTCTGATTAATATATGACTTACTTATTTTTGTTTAGATTCTGCATACCTGAACCGACTTTGTGAGCGCAGAAGCTTGCGTACACACACAGGCTCTTTGACCACATGGGGTTTTTTTACCCCTTTAATTTTTTATTTGGTATTTAATTCCTGGTATTTATGGATGAAGTTTTTTTAGAGCTGCAAAGGAGTTCAGCGACACTGAGTGACGCCCCCCCTCTTCCAGAAGGAGGGGGGATTCACGCGATTGTGCCAAATGGCATAATCTCGTTACCGTAGGCAGTTCTGTTACTATAAAACCTTGGAAAAACGTAATTTTTGACTCGGATATTCCAATCAGATAATGTTTCTACAGAATGACACTTCATTTAGCATATTTTATCTCTCACAAACATAGTTCGAATTTGTAACAATGGTACCGTAATCACAAGAAAAAGACTACAATAACATGTTGGCCATGCTTGATATGCCTTTAAAGTTATCGTTTATCTTTGCTTTGTTCCTTCTTTCCCTACTGCTAGAGTTGTTCATTTTTGCTCCCACTTTTTCTTCATTTTATTTTCTTCACAAAAACAGAGCAGGGATAGATGATAGAATGCTGGTCATGCTTGATGCCTCTAAAGCTATCGTCTATCGTTGCTTTGTTCCTTCATTTCCTACTGCTAGGGTTCTCCATTTTCTCTCTCACTTTTTCTTCGTTTTCTTTTCTTCACAAAAATAAATTTTGAAATTAATTATTGTCTCGCACAGGTGCTATGCAACTCTAACAAACAGAAATTCAATTAAATAAAATCTCAACAAAACTAATTTGAAAATCGAGGAAGCTAAACAAATAAAGGGTTCTACCTCTTCCCACCAAAATTTGGAAACATCATATGCTATTATCCTAATATATGATTTTGGATTTAAGAACTCTTGTGATTGTGGTACCATTGTTACAAATTCGAATTATGTTTGTGAGAGATAAAATATGTCAAATGAGGTGTCATTGCGTAGATATCGAAAAGTTATGTGAAATAAAAAAAGATAGCATGAACTTAAGAGAATAAGCATGAAGCTCGCTGGGCAAAAAGATAAGTCCTTAGAAGTATTCAACAGATATGAAGCACAAATATGAAGGAAAATAAGGAGAAGTTAAGAATGAAAAATCAAAATAAAATCGGCAATATTCATTACAAATCAAAAAAGGACTTCCAAAGCCCCAATAAAGAAAAAAATTGCAGGCATAACCGGCATCCCGGACCTTCATTCAGCAGGGGTGGTAGAGGTCTGTTTTGGTGCTGAAAGAACCTCAGTGGGCTAAGTCACCGGGATCTGTCATGATGTTGCAGCAACCCCAACGGACCAATTACTGACCTCTTCACCCTCTTCCACGGCGGCCTCTCCTCTCTGGGTATGAGTGACTGAGTCACCTGCTGGAGATGCAGAAGGAGGTGGAATGATCTGGCCGTTACTAACGTATGCCCGAGCATTCAAGCCGGCCACGTTCAGAGGAAATTCTGGATTAAGGACTTGAAGTTGGCTTAAAGCATTATAGAAGGAACTAGACATGGATTTTTCAAGTTCACCTCGGTAGAGCTGGGCACTAGCCTCAACCTCCTTAAATTTCTCCTCCAACTTCTCATACCTTATCCGGAAGTCCTTCATCCTCAGGGCTTCAGCGACATTCAGGTTACGAAACTGAGTATTATCCCGCTGAAGAGTAGTGAAGCCCTCCTTTGTTTTTGTCAGGTCAGCAACAGTTTGGACATGTTCCTCTTTTAAAGAGGACAAATCCTCCTTCACCTGCAGCAACTCGGCGTACGTCTTGGCTCTCTCCTCCCGGGATGTAGTTATCTCACTTAGAGAGCAAAGATAATTTTGCTTAAGAGAAAGCAAAGGCCTTGCCAATCCGGCCATCTTTACGCAACAAAGTTCAATCTCCTCTACCTCTTTAATCTGGGTAGCGGTAAGAGATGAGTTGTAAAATGGTGCTGGAGCACAAATTGCATCCCGAAGAACACCGTTCATCCCGGACTGCCACACAATATGTTTGGCCAATTCGGGAGATGGAGGAGGTGGAAGAGTCTTCATCACTCGCTGAGATGCGGCAGGGGCACCAGCATCAGCAGGGCCCCTTTGTTCTTGGCACTACAAGAAGAGGCATGACTCTTATCAGCCGACATGCCTTTAGGTTTGTCAGTTCGGCCGCCTTCTTAAGCTCAGAAGCCTTTCTCTTCTTCAACAACTAGGTAGAAGTTGCCTTTTGTTAGGTCAAAGCGGCCAGCCAGCTGGGGAGCTCATTCTGTTGGTTCTCCATGCTAGGAACTGCAAAACAACAATGATAAAGCAAGTTATTAGATGCAAAGTAATGAATATGCATGCAATGACAAAAATAAGTCATACTTAATTCAGCATCGAGCTCCTCCTGCGATTTGAAAAGAAGAGATGCAACACTACCATGCTTGTGTGATTGGACATATGTACCAATGGCAATTACACTATCGACATCGGTAGGATTCAACTCGGTCTCTTTGAAGCGGTAGCTTGAAGGGGGAAGTTGGTAATGGTCAAATGACCAGTGCAAGGAAAAATTTTCCTCTACATCCTCGGCGCCACGGTTATCAAGGAACCATACACTCTTGCTAGGATGTGCAGAAACTTTAAAGAACTTATCTTTAAAGTTCTTGAAAGAATCGGTATAAACGCGAAAGAGTTTGCGACCAGGGATACCTCAGATGGTAACCCAACCTTTTCGCTCTGCCGGTTCACAGCCAGTTCTAGGGGTGAGGACTTGAAAAAAGAAAAAGAAAACACAGACAGAAGCAGGAAGAGTAAGATATGCACAAAAAGCTCAAAAGCCTTGATAAAACCTCAGCCATTGGGGTGGAGTTGGGTTGGAGCTATTTGAAGGTGATTGAGAAGGTCCATTTGGAACTCGGTCAAAGGAAATCGGACGCCAATTTCGGTCACGAAATCCCGATAAAAGAAAAAGAAACAAGGTTCTTATGAAGTTCCTCCAGAGCAAATCGGTTCATCTTCTCGCGGAGGAATTATATCATAATTCTCTAACTCCCCAACGGGGTGACCAAACACATCACCCGAACTCATTTCGGAAGTGGTACTTAAAACCTCGTAAGTAACCCAAGGAAACTGGGATACTAAAGAGGCGGGAGGACACTCGGGGTATAACTCAGTAGAACCCGACTCTTCTACAATCTCCGGGGGGAGATACCATAAAAACCTAAAACAAAGAAAAAAACTTGATCAGAAGAAGAGAATGGGCATACCTGAATCAAAAATGCTATCAAAAGAAGAATCACTAGAAGATGAGGAAGTCAGCACATCGGAGATTATGATTGGGTCATCTGCCCCACCAGATGCGGAGGTAGATCCCGAAACATCTCCATGTCGGCAGCTAGCCAAAGTAGACTCGGCCAAAGAGTCACAACCTTGCTCAATAAGTTTGGAACTCAAATAGACACAGGAATAACAAGGTCCAGTTTTTTGGGTTAGGGGAGATTGAAAGCTACCCCGGTGGACTTATGTAGAACCCGGATGTGTTATAAATAAACCACTGTAAGGCTTAGGATCGATTTGGGGAAAATGCTGGGGAGTACGTCGGCTCACAGATAAACGACTCCTGCCCCTGGTGGACGAACCTCTACCCTATCGGACAACGCGGATCTCCTCTGGGATCTACCACTGCGATAACCACGAAGCATGGCTTCACGTTCTTCTTCTTCAGTCCTGGGAATTCCCCACAACTAGAAACGAGCACCAGGGGGAATCTTTTTCAAAAAGTCAGAATCTTCCTCTTTCTTCCCCTCACGATGCAGAGTTGAAGAGGGAGGGTTTTCCCCCTCATCGTGTTAGAAGATGCACACTAAAATGGCAGAAGTGAAGCAATATGCAGCAGTTTAAAAATATTGGGGGTGGGAACCAAAAGGAGGAAAACCATCCAGCAAACTAATTGCCAGAATAAGGTTAGAAGAAAAACGAACTCACAATAAAATGGCAAATGTCTAAAATGCAGACAACCAAATACAAGTAAGGCAAAAAAATGGATAAGGCAGGTGCATAGGGAATTGGTAAATACCTGAAGGTAAAGAAGGTGAAATCCCAGAATATGCAGAAAAGAACTTGTGGATGCTAATGCTCAGAGGAATTAGGGCAAGGAACTTCTTCAAGACAAGCAAAGTAAAAAACGAAAGAAAAGAAGGATGCTTACTTATATAGGCGTAGGTGTAACTGCATCAATCGTGGATGGCATGGGTCAGGGGTACCAGTGTCTTCTCACACATGGGTAGTAACCGCAACAGTCGTGGATGGCAAGAGTCAGGGGCACCAGCGTCATTGCACTTCTTAAAAAGCAATGATTAGACGCCTGAAACGATGCTGCTAATAAATGCGCACGAAACACGAAAATGGCATAAAATGGCTGCAGCACTCTAAAGCACGCGGCCAACAACACGTGTCAGAAAGAAATGAGTACTACTTATAAGTCGGTACACTAGACTGAAGACACATGTATATGACAAACTCTTAGCCGGGTTATAGGAATAATGTTTGGGGGCAACTCGCCAGTTGGATCCCAACTACTCAAGCACATTTGTTTCCCGGCTGCATATGCAAAGTATCTTGCCGGGTTCATGCATAACCCGCCATATATAACTAACTAGGGAAAATCATTCCTGATTCCAAAAGAAAGCGACAACCTCAGGACGTGTGCGTAGGGTATGATGCTTGGGGGCAACTCGTTAGTTGGATTCCAACTACTCAAGCACATCCCAAACTCGGTATAGGAATACATGAATCGCTTTCCCGGGTTCATGCTCAACTCGCCGAGATAAGGGTTAATAAGGACCCCGGTTGAAAAACACAGATCAAGAACTCATGCAGAGAGTTTACAAGACAGTCAAATGCTCTCAGCCCAATAAGAAGCTCGAAGTAAAGCGAGTAAAGCGCAAAGAAATTTACCCCAGCAACCCGGATGCCCAGGTACTCTGGCTGAGGGGCAACTGTTATGGACCCATATAAGGGGCCCATTGAATGACAGGCCCAATAATGGGCAATACAAGATGTGAATCAGTCATAATTACGGATAGTATCCATCAAGGATACTAATCCTAATATGACAGCATAGTGAACAGGCTTGGGCCCCTTTCAGAGGCACCAAAGGCCCATACCATACTACCCACAGGTAACCTCTATAAATACAAGGTAAACCCTAAAGATAAGCTACGCTCTCTCTCTTACTGTTATGTTGTCACTGTGTAACACCTCGTGTTAACCCGGTTTGTTAACATGTCATCGTATTAAGCCACGCTTAATATAAAAATGCGGAATAACTTTTTCTATTCAATTATGACGTCATTATACTTAGCCAAGTTGATTATTAAAATTCAATTACAAAATATCGCCTGTATGTGATTGCAATCCAACAACTAACTGAAATACCTCATAACATAGATGTGAGTATCTAAGTTACGGATCTACAACACGTAGTCCGGACAATATCCTGATACATTATTAATTACAACTAGAAACAACTAAATATAATGTCAAGTCAATATGGCATGGACAATCCCCATGCTCACCAAATAAGGCAACAAGGCCCTACAAAAGTCTCAACAATAACATCATGAAGCTAAAAGCATAAAAGGCAACAGTCAATATCCAGCATCCAAAATAAGCATCATAACAACATATAATCAGCTAAGCTCCGGCCTCCTGCCGCTAGAGGTCTCAACCCCTGCATTACCTGAACCTGAAATATGTGCCCCAAACGTGGGGTGAGATCTCTAAAAAGAAATCTCAGTAAGACAAGGGGTCCTCAAGGATCTTCCACCCCAAGCTCACTTACACGTGCAATATAAATTCCAAAAGCAGTTACATAGTATAAGTTCCAAAATTGTGCAATGCAGCAGATAATCATGTCATGTGTGTTATAACAATTCTACTGATCAGAGAAGTGCAGGAATACGCCTATTACCCACACAGTACCAGCCCATGTTGTACCCTCCCCCAGTACCACCCCATGGCTTCATGGCTAGGCAAAACACCACATACATATCATAAGCATTTTTCACTTAACAGCTCCATAGCATTTCAATAAAACAGTACATGAAAACACATCATGCATATAAACCATCCCCCCATGGTACATGGTGGAACAAACAATGGCTAAACCGAGGACACGAAAGCTTACCTTGCAAGCTAACAATCCAAGCCAAGAGTCCACACAAGCTCAAGGCCCACAACCAGCACAATCGCAATCTGTTTATACAAATTAATCATCAATAATCATTGCTCAAGATTCTATAAGTGATTAAGGCTTTCTTACTCATTTTAACTCATTTCATGCTGTTTCTGCAGGAGGTATTCAAATACTTCAGAGGTAGTATTCGAATACTCTAGCTCTCCTGAAAGTATTCGACTACTTTCACTTAAGTATTCGAATACCACAAAGTATCTGAATACTTTTTCCCCAGTATCCGAATACCACTGTATTCGAATACCAAAACCCACTGTATTCGAATACTATCCAGTATTTGAATACTTCTTCAATGGTATCCGAATAATTTTCTTCCCAGAAAAGTATTCCAATACTCCTGCAAGGAGTATTCGACTACCATAGGACAAGTATTCGAATACTACACGAATAGTATTCGAATACTTCTCCAACAGAATGCAGAATTTTGAACAGACAGCTGCATAATCCCATTTTTAAGGGTCCAAATGCGATTGGGAGTCCAATGACTCCCAAAACAGATGTTCATAAGCATGTTAAGAACTCAGAAACACATTCCTTTACTTAAATGATCCAAGTTTTACTTTTTAACCGATTAAACAAGCTTAAAACGTCAAAATAACAAAGAGGTGATCATGAATGCCTCTAAGGCTCCAAAACTCCGAAAATGAGACACACAAGGGGTCCTCTACACAGCACTATGGTTCTGCCACCTCAAGACCACGAAAATAAGCTGCAAGCTTGGACCTTTCATCATCAAAATGGCTTCTTGAAGCCTTATGTGCTAAGAAAATGGTTTTCTCACAACCAACAAGAAAGCTCAGCCACTCAAGTCACCCAAACAGCAACCACACACACTCAGAATGTGAGACTTCACACCCTCTCAAGCTTGCTCTCACTCACCCACACTACTTTGTTGAAGGAACAATGAACAAATGTGACTACTTGGAGGTTTTAAGTGAAGAAAAGAGGGTGACAATGAAGGAGAAGGGTGGCACCTGATGAAGACTAGAAAACTTCATGTAGAGGCTGAAGGTTTATGACCTAGGGCATTGTGCCCAAGCCTATTTATAGCCCACTGATCATTAATCGCACAGTATCAGCACTAATAGCTATGCTTAGTATTTTAATCCCAAACTTAGGATTCTGAACCTACTCATTTTTCTATGATTTGTCAAATTTTTATTTTATTTTTCGCAGCACTTTTCTGGTACGCGCTTTTCCGTAACCATTATCAGTTCTGGCACCATTTCCCATTATTTTAACTTGAAACTTGTTTTACAAGTCCTATATATTATTCTAGTGACATATACACGTTTTTCATAATTTTCCGGGATACTTCATCGGTACATATTTATACCGAGTAGCAAAACCGGTATCTGCACTTTTCATTAGAAAAGCGACTTTCAGCATTATTACTCACTTACCATAATTATTTAAGCCTCATAATAATTATTAGGGTCAATTATGGAATTATTTCCTAATTTCACTTAATTAATTAATTAACTTCCTTAATTAACGGTACAGGTTCTTACACACTGCGCGCACACACACCCCTCTTTGGCAAAGCCGTTGTTTGTTTACTGTGCACTGTGATCTGCTTGACTCAAAGGTATCTCATTCATAGATACCTTGGAGAGGGCACTAGATCCAAGATTAACGTACTAGTCCATTGGGCTGGACATCTCTGTCCCTAAGACAGAATATAGGTAAATAAATAAATTCAAATATTTTACCTCTTAAAACCCTAGAAATGGAGAACTTAATTTTAAGAATAAAAAAGATTTTGGAAGGTTTTGTGAAAATCCTCAATTTCTTTCCCTCGATCACTTTTTAAACTCCCAAACAAAATAAGGGAGGAGATTAATAACCTCCTTCCCTCCTAAAATTAACTCTCAAATAAGCCCTTAATGAACTTTGACTAGGGAGTTCAATACTTGTCGGGTTCAATACAGGTGGAACTTGTCAAAAGCTAAGAGTTTTGTCCAAACAAATCTATATAAGACTTGTTATTTAACTAAACTATTTAATAAACATTCTAAAATGTTGAGAAAAAATTAGTTAAATAATCAAAGGGATAAATAAGAGTTATGTTGTAGAGAAAATAATTTGATCATGTTAAGATATGTCAAAACAAAATCATTGAACAAAGTGTCTTATTCCATTTTATTATTATTATTATTATTTTGTCCTTTACTTTTGCATGATAAGAATTTTCTTCTGTAATATGACAAAATAAAGACCCATAAACAAATAGCAGTGAAACTAAAAAAATAAAAAGGTCGTGCGTGCGCATGGTTAGTAATAATTATTTTTATAGATTTTTAAAAGACTCTTTCAAAATATTTTTTAAAAACAACATATTCTAATTTACGCGCACAATTAAACTTGCCTCTAACTGTTTTATGAAAACATTATGGGAAAATTGTTTTTCTTTTTAAATTACATAATTTTGTGTATTTTTAACGAAACTGTGTCGTTTTAGTGTGTTTTTATATTCTCTCTTTTTCATTTTTTTTTCTTCCTAATTTTATATTAAAAAAATGTAAATAAAATAAAAAAAGCACATGCACGTAGTTTCATTAAAAATAACACAAAGTTGTGTCATTTAGAATGATAAATATTTTTCCCAAACATTATATTAGTATTCAATAAGAGAACGTCAGTTCATATTAATTTTTGAAAAAAGCATATGCCATATGGTATCTTTATCTATGTAAGTATTTATCCATACCCTAAATATGACATGGTGGTGGAATATGAACCAGTAATCTTTAGTTGAAGGACCCATTGGGGAAGGCAGTACAAGTGCTATATTATTGGAACTAATTTTTTCCGCTGTTATTTTATATTTTTTTGGGTTGCCCTTTAACTAATATAGGACAAGAAAAGAAAAGTTTGACTGGTTGCCCATAAATTAGGGATGGTTTTCCATAAATCATTTTCAAGAATCGGTTAAGAACTATTTTGAACAACAGTTTGTTACTTAATCGGATGTTTATTGTGTTCGTGTAAAAGAATAAGAGTAATTTTCTATTTTCAGTATTGAGGGGTGATGATGATATGAGAGTTGTGTCGGCTGCCAAGAAGAGCAAATGTGGCTTCCAAAGGGAGGAGGAGGAAATGGATTGGTGGCAGTGACTAATAGATAAACATAAAGGAAGCCAATACGCTCTTAAATGGGCTGCTGATATTATAATTCTAATCCACGTCATTATTCTCTGATCATTAGTAATTTGTTATCTATCAATGTCCAAAGGCCAAGCTAGGTTGATGGTGCTGTTAGCTAGGGACTAAGAAAGAGATTATCAGCAGTTTGGTTTTGGTGCTGTATGATAATAATAATAATAATAATATCAACAACAATAAAAGAGAAAGAGAGTTAAAAGAATGACATGCAGCCGAATGCCACCAATGCCTTGCTGCTAAGAATAAAAGAATTGTGGGTTTTGTTTTGGGTTTCTTGTCCTCTCATTATCATTGTCATTGTCATCGTCATTGACAATGCTAATGGGCGCGCGCTCTGCTTCGCTTGTGCGCGCACCTGCAGCATCAAATAATGTCAAGTTGTCGTTCACCTTTGTTGTTTTGGTATTGCTATCAATAATATCATCATGTTCATGCGGCGGCTCTTCAGATGCTGAGGCGCTCTTGAAGTTCAAGGATTCATTGAAGAATGTGGTAGCCCTTAGCAGTTGGGATCCATCCATAAACCCAAAGCCACCTTGCAATGGCAACATTTCCAATTGGGTTGGCCTGTTTTGTTTGAATGACAAGGTTTGGGGGTTGCGACTTGAGAACATGGGTCTAACAGGCAACATTGATGCGGGATCCCTCGCTTTAATGTCCGCTCTTCGGACCATTAGCCTAATGAACAATACCTTTGTGGGTCCCTTGCCCAACATCAAGTTGCTGCCAAATTTGAAAGCCCTCTTCTTGTCCTACAACCATTTCTCAGGGAACATACCTGACGATGCATTTGCCGGTTTGCTTAAGCTGAGGAAATTGTATTTGGCCAACAACGAGTTTACCGGCAAAATTCCTTCCTCCCTTGCTACCTTGCCTATTCTGCTCGTCCTTAGGCTCGACGCCAACAAGTTTCAAGGTCAAATCCCTGATTTTCAACACAACAATTTGAAGATCATCAACCTCTCTAACAATGAGTTAGAGGGTCCCATCCCGGCCAATCTAACCACCTTCGATGCATCCTCCTTTAGAGGTATATATATATATAAATATAAATATAAATGTATCCTTGATGAGCTAGCTAGCTAATGAATAGTGATGTTCTTCTACACAAATATATATGATTATGATTATGATGTATGATTATGATTCCTCACATTTAATGATTTCATCCTTTGTATGGTTATGATTCTTCGCATTTAATGCTTTCAAGTATATATATATGGCAAGTATTTGATTGCTGCACGTACAGCAACTGCAGAAATGTAAATCTTACGTGTGTGTGTGTCTATATATATATATATAGCTAGTCGATCGAATTGATAGATAGATATATCTGAATGCATTAATGCAGGCAACACACGTCTATGCGGGCCACCTCTGACGAATCGGTGTCAAGCAACCGTGGATGAGACTCCAGCAAGAATGCGCATTCTGAAAATTTTACTTATAATATTCATGATAGCATTCATACTAGCCATCCTGGTTGCAGTCTTGGTCATACGCCGCGTGAGGTTCAGGTCCCAATCCCAATCCCAATCCGAATCCGAATCCCACTTTAAGGCCTCAACGTTCCAGGCCTCCAACAAATACGTTACTCCCACTTATGTCAAAACCAAAAGCCTAGCGGAACACTATGATGCAGTTCCTAAGGATCATGGTCATGGACATTCAAAGAGGGGGGAACAAGGCAAGCTGACATTCCTCAGGCATGACAGACTCAAGTTTGATTTACAGGATTTGCTAAGGTCCTCTGCTGAAATTCTTGGCAGTGCCGCTTTTGGGTCTTCCTACAAGGCTGTGGTTCTCGACGGCCAAGCCGTGGTTGTCAAGAGGTACAAACAAATGAACAATGTGCCCAGAGAGGAGTTCCATGAGCACATGAGAAGACTTGGCAACCTCAACCATCCCAATCTTCTCCCTCTCTTGGCCTATTATTATAGGAAAGAAGAGAAACTCTTGCTCACTTCCTTTGTTGACAACGGTTGCTTGGCCAGCAATCTTCATGGTAATTAATTAATATATAATTCAATTCAATTCCATTCCATTCTTCGTATACATCAATCACATCTTTTATATATATATATATATATATGGATTTATTTTTTCTAAAGTTACTTTATAGACAAAGTTGTCTAAAGTAATATCAGAAACTTTTTCTCTTATATATATATGGGTTAAACATTTCTCCTTTAAAAGGAGAATTGATATCTCATGTATGTGAAACATAATTGATGGGGCCTACCTGTTTTGAAAAAAAAAATAAAAGTATAAAGATTTGGCACAAGATTCGATGTTAGTGTAAGATGATTATATTCTTATGTTAAAGGAGAAACTTAAATCCCTATATATATATATAGAAAAATGTTTTTCTTATGTTGATGGAGATAAGTTATCTCATGTTAGTGACAAAAATTATAAGAGGAACCCACAAATAATTGGAAAGAGAAAAAATAGATATGTGATCCATCTTTATTATGTGTGTGTAGGAAATTAATTTATCTATATGAGATAAATATAACCCATATACATGTGCTATATGCAGGTAATCATAACTATCAAAAGCCTGGGCTTGATTGGCCAACCCGCTTGAAAATCATAAAAGGTGTAGCGAGGGGTTTGGCTTACCTATACAATGCACTCCCAAGCGTGATTGTGCCTCATGGTCACCTCAAATCTTCAAATGTGCTTTTGGATGAATGTTTTGAGCCTCTACTAACTGATTATTCCCTGAGTCCTATGATCAACCTTGACCATGCTCAACAAATCATCATGCCTTACAAATCACCCGAGTACGCTCAACTTGGACGCATTACAAAGAAGACTGATGTCTGGAGTCTAGGAATTCTCATACTTGAGATCTTGACTGGCAAATTCCCAGAGAACTATCTCACACACAGGCATAATCCTGATTCTGACATAGCCAGTTGGGTCAATATCATGATTACCGAGAAACGCACCAGTGATGTCTTTGACGTTGAGATGACAGGAATCGGAAACAGTAAAGCTGAATTGCTCAAACTCTTAAAGATTGGCTTGAGTTGTTGTGAGGAGAATGTGGAAAGAAGGCTCGATATCAAGGAAGCTCTTGAGCAGATTGAAGACTTGAAAGAGGGTGAAACTGATGGAGATCAATACTCTTCAACTCTCATCACCACAGAAAGGGATGCTTATAGAGCTGTCTGATGATTGATCTCACTTCTCACTCACATTTTTTTTTTTCCAAGCTACAAAATTGGCTTTCCCCATGAAGATTAATATATACTTTTAATTAACCTTTAATTCTTTTAATTCATTTATTAGTTAGTTTAATTTTTACGTCTATGTCTTTTTCATGTTAACATAACATAGGTATTTACAGTGATTTCTCCGACTGCTAAAATTATATAAATAACACCTTATTATTGTAAGACATCAAAATACGTTGTACTTCTTGTTCACGATTTTGCCTTAGTCTTGTTTGATGTCCATGACTTTGGGAAAAATATTATTTTAAAAAATAACTGCTGCTGCAGCATTAAAAAATTGTAGTTCATGCCCACATATTAAGAAAATTACATAAAAATCAATTATTAATATAAGTCTTTGTCCGTATGTATGAATTTACTAATATAATTTCAAAAAAAATTTGCACTAAGTCAATTACCAAGTCAATAATTTCATAAAATTAATATTAAAAAATTAAATTTATATATAAGTTGTACTTACTATTTAGTGTCTACGACCTTATTAAAAATTTATTAAAAAAGAACTGCGACGAGGTCATGGGTGAGACTTAACACTTTTCCACAATTTGTAGTGTACCATTTCAAAAAATAAACTTAAAGTTATACTAAATTAATAATAATAAAATGTAGTATATAATGTATAAAAAAAGAAAAGAAAATGAAGTAGCACTGCATGAGTAAGAAAGAAAAACGTTAAATTTCATTTCCTATGATAACTTGAGATTTGCATTAAGATTCTTTTTTAACTAATAATTAGTTAAGTCAATCAACAATTAATAAATTATTTTTAAAAAATTAAAAAAATTGTAGGACACAATAATTTATGTAATTAATTTTTTTTTTCGTTTAGTTTAGAGAAATAACTTGTGTGCATGAATTTGTGCAAATATTTCCTCAGACAATTGGAATACATTGATCATGTGTCACAAAAGCATAGGAGAAAGTCATACATGAGATAATCATAGGAATGTATTAATTTTCATTTTATTCATGAGGGAACCCTGAACCCACCGTTGATGTCTACTCAAAGAGAAGCCTTAGTAATATCACGTATCAAGAAGAGAAAAAAAATAATAAAAAAGGAGGCGACATATCATATATCTTATAATTAACTACATCGAGGACTACCTCACCAAAAAAAAAAAAAAAAAAACTACATCGAGGAGTATAAACTATGGGAAAAATGTTTATGCAGTTAGTGCAGATAATTTATCTGTATTTATTCTCAAAACGACGTCATTTTAATATTGAAATCTTAAAAATTATAAATATAAAGACTATTATAATCCTGAAATGAATTAAAATTATAAAAATATCATTATTTCCGTCCTAAAATGATGTCGTATTAAGCTTATACTGTATATAACTTATCTGTAGTCACTGCAAAAAAAATAATCCATAAACTATATATAAAGAGAAAAAGATTATAAAGAAATTAAATTTATTAATTAATTTAACGTTCTAATTTATTAGTTATATAAATTATTATATTCAAGTGAAATTAATGATTAAGTTTATATATAATACTGTTATTTAACTAAATTATTTAATAAATATTCTAAAAAGATGAGAAAAATTAGTTGAAGGGAAGTAAAATTAATTAAATAAATAATTAATCAAGATGTTTTTCCTTTTAAATAACATAGAGTTATGTCATTTTAAGTGAAAGAAATACACACAATGAAAGTCATGAGAAAGAAAGTGAATAATTTTTTAAATTTCTACTTTAAATAAAAAATATTAATTTATATCTTTTTCTCATTTAAAATGACATAAATTTATATGGGAGGGGTTATATTTACAACCTAAATAGTTTACAAACTCTTACAACCATATCTTTCCGTCAATAACAGTTGTCATTTATTGTGAATTAATAATTATTTAATAAATTTAATTTATAAAAATTTTAACCATTAATTGACAAAAATTAATAATTAAGACATGGTTATAAGAAATTGTGAACCAAAGTTTATATTCGATAAATATAAACGTACTCGTCCTCAAAAACAAAAAAGTATTTATCCGTACTCTAAATATGAACATGGTGGTGAAATCTGAACCAGTAATCTTTCGTTAAAGGAGGACCCATTAGGGAAAGGAAGTACAATTGTACAAGTGCTATATTATTGGCACTAATTTTTTTCCGCTGTTCGTTTCTATTTGGTTGCGCTTTGCGCTTTTAACTAACAGGACAAGAAAAGAAAAGTTTGACTGATTGGCCATAAATTAGGGCTAGTTTTCTATAAATCATATTCAAGAATCGTTAAAGAACTATTTTGAAAAACAGTTTTGTCACTAAATCGGGTGATGACATGAGAATTGTGTTGGCTGGGAGGAAGAGCAAATGTGGCTTCCAAATCTGAAGGCGTCAGGGATTAGAAAGGGAGGAGGAGGAAATGGATTGGTGGCGGTGGCTATAGATAAGGATAAAGGAAGCCAACACGCTCTTAAATGGGCTGCTGATAATCTTCTTAGCAGAGGTCAAACTGTTCTTCTAATCCACGTTTTGCATCGCCAATCCTCTCCTGTTTCCAGTAAGTCCTTTTCTTCAAGTCATGGATCGGTACAGTTGTTCAAAATCAAATTATAGTTACAGCATTCTATCCTCTTATTTTTAATATGTTAGAATGTATTTATAAGTTAAAGTTAAAAAAAAAAATTAAAAAAAAAGTTAAAAACTGTTTGAAAATTATATAAAAATTTTAGCTTAAAAATTATTTAAAAGCATATATTTTAAGAAAATTATCTTTCTTTCTATCTTTATCGCTCTTTATTTTAAAAAAAAAACATACAAGTTAAGAAAAACAGATAAAAGCTAAAAAAAAGCTCTTTTTAGGAGTTTTTAATTTTTAATTTTTTTCTTTAGTATAAAAAAAGAACTTTTTGTTATAAAAGTTTTTCTTAAAATCTGTCTGACCTAACTTATGGTTATAAGTAACTTCTAACTTAAAAAAGAAAGGACGGCGAGACAGTTAGTCTGAGGCACTGTGAGCAAGTCAACGTTATATGTTATGCCTCCTCACAATAAAAACTATACATTAGTGATTACCCTCACAATAAAAACTATACTTTTAACTTTGAATGAAATTTAAAAATACAAATTAAAAAAATAATAATAAGAGAAATTACAATTATAAGAGAAAAAATTTCATACTTTAATTTTAGAGAAGAAAAAAATCACAGTCAAGAGAGATATACATAATTAATTCATATAAAATGAAAAAGTATAAATTAAATAAAAATATTTAAAATTATAAAAAAAATAAGTATAGTTAATTAAAAGAGTTGTATTTATAATTTTTTTTAAGGAAAAAAAAAAATTACAATAACATGTCTCATTTTGTAAGGGAGAATAGACTAATAGATTAAATTAATGTAATCTTACATATAATAGTGGATTAGATTATTGCACTAGTTGTTTGGGTGCACTGATCATGATGCGATTCTTACCAAAACAGGGGGAGATGGTGCATATGAATATAACTATAGAAAATTTTATCTAATGTTTATCAAAATACACACAGAAAAGTATGTGGAGTCTATGTGGACTAATGCGAATAGAAGAGAGAGAAAAAAAAAAACACGAGCCTTGTCAGTAAACATTAGATAAAGTTATTTAATATAACTTTAGAAGAAACTTTAAACCCATATAACTAAATCTCAACACAAAACTCTATCTTTTTCAAATGCAGGAGGAGGTAGCCATGCCATAGTATGTAACATCAACAGTTCAGATGCATCTCCACAGAGACACCAAATGGATAACACTACCAAAGATCTGTTTCTTACATTCCATTGTTATTGTACACGCAAAGATGTAGGTTCGACAGCCAGATTTCTCCCTTGGTTTACATTTACTTGGTTTACACAGCAAATACAATAATGATATTTTATGACCATGATCAAATTCCGTCCTCTTTTTATATTCAGATTGTAATGAACACCATGTTAAGAAATTATGTACATATATTTTTCCACATTGCTTACTGCTGTTATATATTTTGTTAGATACAATGCCTTGATGTCCTACTTGAAGACTCTGACGTGGTGAAAGCAATAACAGAATATGTCTCTTATGCTGCAATTGAGAACTTGGTGGTTGGTGCAACATCAAGGCATGGTTTTATTAGGTAAGGTCCTCTATCTCGAGTTAAATTAACCAGAACCCCAGCAAATTTTAGATTGCATTCATAACTATTTTAAAGAGAGTAATTCTGATATTAGCGGAAAGGAACAAACATTATGTTTGCAGAAAAAGTATCCTTTGGTGGATACATATTGCAAAAGGGAAGCCAACAAGAGGAGAACAAGGCAATCTATATAGCATATATGGATAAAATCCCAAAAAGAGTCTCTAGTTTGTTAAGTGCGGATTTTTGTTAAAGAACCATTTCAACCCAAAATCTTAAGGTGTTGGGTGAGGGTCTTTTTAATGATTTATATGTTCTCTAACACATCCCCGCACGCAAGAGCCCCTTAGGCCTGAAGCGTGGATATTGCACAGGCACAATTTTTGGTTTACTTTTTTGTGCTTTTTAATTAATTCTACTAGAAAGTGAGGGGCGGTGAGTATCGAACTAGTGACCATATAGTCACTGAGGATCTGATACCATGTTAAGAACCAATTTCAACTCAAAACCTTTCTTATGATTTATATATTCTCTAACAGTTTTGAACCTTTCTTTAAGTTTACTGGCCATTTCTTGTGCAGATTTAAGTCATCAAGTACACCAAGCAACATATCAAAGGGGTCGCCAGATTTCTGTACCGTGTTTGTCATTTCTAAGGGGAAAATCTCCTCAGTTAGGAATGCTTCTCGTCCAGCCCCACATACCTCACCACTTCTGAGCCATATATATAATCTAAATAACCAGGATGGAAATCAACCTGAGATGCCCTCTAGACGTATAAATTCGAGAGGTTTGTTTCTGGGAAATACAGATTGTTCGGGAACTATGCTCTTGCAATTTTAATCATGTTTTGATCACATATATGCTGCAGACAGGACATCAATCAAACCTCACAGCTGGATGGATGAGTCCATTAAGTAAGTCATCCCTTCAAAACAAACTTTTTTGATAATCATCTTTTCAGCATTGATCCATTTGATTTCATGGTCGATGGCTTAAATTTTTTATTTGACTTGGTACTCAAAGTGAAAGTGTATAAAATCGTATATCCTTTTTGGGGGAGGAATGGTGCAATCAACCTTTATATGACCTAGACTCAGAATAACATCGTTTCCGTGGTTCAAGCAGGTCACCATTTGCAAGAGGAAGAGACTCGAGTGTAATGTCATGCATGGACTTTGCAGAATCAGATACGGACATATCATTTGTAAGCTCTGAGAGGCCAAGCAGTGGATGTTCATCCTATGTTTATGACTGTATTGACTCGGGCAGAACTTCACGAATTTCTACCAGTTCAGATCATAGAGTTTCTACTAGTTCAGATCGTAGAGTTTCTACCAGTTCAGATCGTAGCTTTGGATCTGTCCGATTGGGACTCAAGTTCCCTGAGTCCGGTTCACCAGATACGTCGTTTTCACATGAAAGCAATAGAACATCGTTTTCATATTCATCACAGAACATGGTGAGCACTCTATTTTATTTTATTTTTTATATATTTATCGTGACTTCAATTGATTAGATATCAATATCTTTCCAAAATTAAATATAATTAGATAGTGTTGGGAAATTCGTTCCCTCAAACTCCAATGTCAAGCGGGTCCAGGGAAGCCCGTGGCGGGGGCCACCATCAATGAGCTAAGGCTACACCAACCGTAGCAAGTGGATCCGACACTATATGTCTCAACCCAAAACCTTAAGGCAATGGGTTCATGGGTCCCTTCCCTCATCACATTTGAATATCTCAACAATCTCCCCCTTAAGTGTGAAACCCACCATTGGTATGCTCCCCCTCAACCGAGTACCCGAAGCGCAAAGTACTCGACCCGCCTCCTAGCCAATCACTAGGCTAGCTAAACTATTAGCATGAGTGGATACTGCAGTGGTTAAGAAGTTGCAGCCTTCCAAATAGCAACTTGCCAATCCATGAGTATACCATGAAGTTCCAAATATGCTCCCCTCAACCGAGTACCCGAAGCGCAAAGTACTCGACCCGCCTCCTAGCCAATCACTAGGCTAGCTTGAGCCCAATCCGGCTCTGATACCAGAGTTGGGAAATTCGTTCCCTCAAACTCCAATGTCAAGCGGGTCCAGGGGAAGCCCGTGGCGGGGGCCACCATCAATGAGCTAAGGCTACACCAACAGTAGCAAGTGGATCCGACGCCATGTCTCAACCCAAAACCTTAAGGCAATGGGTTCATGGGTCCCTTTACTTATATACTTTTTACTTAGCTCATTACCAACAAATGTAGGACTCATCACACTTGAATATCTCAACAGATAGCTATATCAGAATATATCACTCCATTTCTAAAAATATCTTCAAAGATACCTCACGATTAAAGGTATCCACTTACTTTTGCTATAACATTTAGGATGAAGCAGAAACTGATATGAGGAGGCTGAAGCTTGAGTTAAAGCAAACGATGGAAATGTACAGTACAGCATGCAGAGAAGCACTTACAGCACAACAGAAGGTAAAATCTGAAAAATAATTCCTTTTTTTTTTTTTTTCAAATGTGTTATTTCGATTTCAACTGGTTCTACTCTTTTGTTTCCTATAGTTAATGGAGCTGAACAACTGGAGAATTGAGGAAGAAAAAAAAATAGAAGAGACACGATTGGGCGAGGAAGCAGCTCTGGCAATTGCGGAGAAAGAGAAAGCAAGAAGTAAGGCAGCCATGGAAACAGCTGAAGCAGCTAAGAAAATTGCAGAGGTGGAATCACATAGAAGAGCAAGTGTTGAAGTTAAATCTCTTAAAGAAGTAGAGGAAATGAAGAAACTATTGGACAATCTAGCCCAAACTGATGAAAGATATAGGAAATACACTATTGAGGAGATTGAAGCAGCCACGAACTTCTTCTCTGAATCTCTGAAAATCGGGGAAGGAGGTTATGGCCCTGTTTATAACTGTTACCTTGATCACACTCCAGTGGCGGTCAAGGTTCTACGTCCAGATGCTGCTCAAGGGAAGTCACAGTTTCAGCAAGAGGTGATCAACCAGAACCACTTTTGTGTTTTTTACTGTTTTACTTCATGCAATGCTTTCATCACAGCTAAGCTTGTCTTTTTATGAGACCAAAAAAAAAAAATTAATCTACTTCCAATGATAGAGAGGCAGTTATGGATCAAGGGTAAACCTAAAAGCGCAAAAGCAAGGCTAAACCAACGAATGACCCTTGGAATAATTGATTATTGTTATTATTATTATTATTATTTTCTTTGAGCATGAGGAATCTTCACAAGCTTGGCCCATTTTAAACTGATCAGATATGATACTCCCACAAGAGTTGTTTCCCTAAAATTCAAAATTGTTGAGGGGTAACCACCCTTTGTGTGTTAATTCGTTCTAGATACATAGATATGGATCACCCCATGTTAATATTTTTAAATATGAAATGAACATAGGGTTACCACGAGCCTTGCATGTGTACCATTGTGTTAGGTTCTATAAGACCGTATTGTTATACCGTATGGTATGCGCTCAGAAATATCCTAGAGATAGGTATCTAAATTGGTTTATAGCCAACACTCCAATCACTGCACACAAGCAATAGGCTTATAGCTAAGATGTGGGTGTGTGCACAGTATTGACAGCAATAGTAAACAGGTCAAAAAGTGTGTACCTGGTTACCTCTTGGGTTTGTGTAGATCTTTCAGTTGTGGATTCAACTTCTTTACTATTGGGATAGGCACTCTATCTTTAGCAGTCTTACTGTTTATATTGTTAGTGTTAGAAATAATATTAATCTATTATTATTAGAATAGTCTAGATTGTGGGCTTGGCCCATTAAGTCTTTTAGTCTCTATAAATAGAGAGTCTTCTTGTACAGTTATACACACTTGAATATACAATAATATTCAGATTCAATTGTTAGGATAATTGAGTAATTATCCTTTAAGGGATCCTTAGGTAGGTGGTTAGGATATGGAAATATTCCATAATACATTGTAATGCCTAGAAATTGAATACCAATTCTGAAATATCCTTTTAACTTGTGGAAGCGAAATTTCTTATTCCTATGCAGGTTGACATACTTAGCTGTATGCGCCACCCTAATATGGTGCTTCTTCTAGGAGCGTGTCCAGAGTATGGCATATTGATATATGAATATATGGCTAATGGAAGCTTAGAAGATTGTCTCTTTCGAAAAAGGAACAGGAGTGTTCTGTCTTGGCAGCTGAGGTTCCGAATTGCTGCAGAGATAGCGACGGGCTTGCTATTCCTCCATCAGACAAAGCCTGAGCCTTTGGTGCATCGTGATCTGAAACCAGGCAACATTTTGTTAGACCAGAATTATGTAACTAAGATTAGTGATGTGGGATTGGCAAGACTTGTCCCTGCTGTAGCTGAAAATGTAACACAATGCTGCATGACATCAGCGGCTGGAACTTTCTGTTATATTGATCCTGAGTATCAGCAAACAGGAATGCTTGGTGTCAAATCCGATGTTTATTCTCTGGGGATCATATTTCTTCAATTATTGACAGGCAAGCCACCAATGGGATTGGCTCACCATGTTGAACAATCTATTGAGAATGACACGTTTGGGGAAATGCTTGACCCATCGATCACTGACTGGCCTCTTGAACAAGCCTTGTGCCTTGCAAAGATAGCTGTCAACTGTGCACAACTCAGGCGAAAAGATCGGCCAGACCTTGGCATAGAGGTGTTGCCAGAGCTCAATAAATTGAGAGAGTTTGCCGAAGAAAATATGAGTCTCATCTTTTTAGGAGGCACTAGTTCTATTGCGCCTTCCCCCAACCACAGTGAAGCTTCCCTGCAACAGGTTTCTTTATATGACAATAGCTCACATTACATCGAACCATAATTAAATAATGCTGCTTAATTCATAGTATTAATAATTTTGCAGGAGGTGATGAGCGACCCGCGGCTTGTACATTCAGGAAGCTCATCAACTCCATCAACGCCCACAGAAGCGAAGTCTTAAGCAGGTTTAAATAAAATATATAGATATTAAATAGACGAGACCTCACTCTATAATGTAGAGTAAAAGCTGTCTGTTTCGATGAACATGCAGGCTCACCTGAACTAAACACTCCGGCAGAAGAGGAATCAAACCAAAATTTGTTTCCCTGGCTGAAGCTGATAATACATCCAAGTTATTCAAGACAATATATACTCACACAAAAAGTAAGGCATTTGTTCTAGGCTAGTAAATTATCCTTCATTTAACTTAGATCCCCATGAGTGAGGTTTCAGAAGACACACAGGGCAAATGATAATCCCATTTTTTGTAATATGTAAATATGTTAGAGAATGTAAACCGTGCAATTTCTATACTCTGACGAAAAGTACGACCCTTCTGTTCTGCTATTATATCATTTTTCTTTAGAAAAAAATATATGCATGAACAAACACTTCATCAGACTCCAGTGTGGTATGTATGCAATGCAAATCAAAGTCCTCAATCAACACAACATACAAAGAATTGAAGAATACAACGAGTTTGTTTCCCCGGCTTTTTTACCCTTATAACCCTTTATTATTAATTAATTACCGATTTGACCTTGATTATAAACTATTTCAAAAATTTAACCCCCTCAAAAAACATAACACCAATCTGCCCCTGTTTGACCGTTGACCACCAAGCCTACCCGGGTACACCCCTCTGTACCCGGGTATTTTTTGAAAAATTTTATCTACCCGGGTAGGGAGGCGTGTACCCGGGTATTGTTCTTCGCACCTGAGAAATTGCTTGAATTATTTACCCGGGTAGAGAGGGATGTACCCGGGTAAATCTTCAATCACCCGGTATGATTACTCTTTGGATCTCTCATGCACTCTTCTTCTCCAAGCTTTGAATATGGAGGCACCGACTATCACGTGCTCTGCCTCTGCAACTTTTTTGGGTCTGTAAAGCACACAAATATTTTTCAATGATTATTTCAGAAAGAGAATTCTCAGTTAACAGTATAAATCCACAACCACAAACCTTGTCCCATGCATGTCTTCCCTGAACGTGATAATTCGTCATTTACCAGTAAAATGAAAAGCTACATGCTCACACTAAATTTCTGTACCATGAACCCTGTCTTTATTTTCTTTCCGTCTCACTCTCCCCAATAGACCCGGTACCATATTTATATATAGGAGCGCGATTTTGACGTACATAAAAGTAGACCCCATCATAATCGATACGAACAGGGACCGCTTTGATGAGCAATACAGTGTTGATGTATGGAAATTTCAAATCCATTCTCAAAGCTAAAAGCTCTTCAAATTGGTTAGGCATGCTTAACTTGATAATACTGATCTATCTCATTAGCTGTAAAAAAGAGAGAAAAAATACCAAATGGGTGGTCGAAGATTTACCCGGGTACACCCCTCTCTACCCGGGTAAATAATTCAAGCAATTTTTCAGGTACGAAGAACAATACCCGGGTACACTCCTCCCTACCCGGGTAGACAAAATTTTTCAAAAAATACCCGGGTACAGAGGGGTGTACCCGGGTAGGCTTGGTGGTCAACGGTCAAACAGGGGCAGATTGGTGTTATGTTTTCTGAGGGGGTTAAATTTTTGAAATAGTTTATAATCAAGGTCAAATCGATAATTAATTAATAATAAAGGGTTATAAGGGTCAAAAAGCCTTGTTTCCCCACTGTAAACTTTAGAAGCTTCCGCTTAGGCCAAGACGTATAGAAGTTCTCCTATGGCACCTGCCACGCGTGCTAATGGGAACATAAAGCACAAGACTGGATGTAGTTCTGTTCAACATAGGAATAGAAATTTTAATAGAGATTAATTCATAGATTTCATGGGATAAGAGTGATTTTGTCGGAAAAAAAGAGGTGTAAATTGATCCTTCTTTATAAGATATATTTTTAATGCGATAAATTTAAAATTTATATAAAAAAATACTTTTTAATTTTTATATATATATATATATTTATTTATTTTTTATTAGTCTTCGTAAAACTAGATAAAAAATCAATGTTGTATTTAAACTAAAAAATAATATATTTACATCAGGATAAAACATTCTACCTATTTTTTTATGTGTACTTTATCTATTTTTTTCCAATACTTAAAAGGCAGAATCTCAAATTGATCTTTATTCTTTTTCTCGGTTTTTGATATTCTAATTTAACGGTGTTAGAAATGAGTATGTATAATAAATATGAAAAAAAATATAGATATAATATTCTATCTTATTTTTATCCTGTTAAGATATTATATCTTTAACTCCAATGATAGCTCAGTTGACAGCTGGATTTCAAAAATTTGCTTGGGTCAAGAGTTCACACCTTGTTTCAAGTAAATTTTTGAAAAATCTTTAAAGTCAAGAGGACGTAATCTCATCATTTAAAAAAAATTATTATACCTTCTTTTCTTCATATGTATTTATTTTCAATATTATTATATTAGAATTAATCTTTATTTCTTCTCTTCTTTTGATATTTTGATGTATGATATAATAGGTTGAAAATGAATAAGTAAAGTAAGCATCAACCAAAAAAGTAAATATAATATCATATCCTTTTAATTACTATAATTTCTAATTAAATCACGTCAATTCCACTTCGTTACAAGACAGGACACCATTACATATGATTATACATAAGAGAATAAATTAGACAAAGATAGAGACCAAATAGTGGTGGGTCAATTGATAATAACGAAATTGAGTAAGTGAAAAAGGAAAAGACAAAAGGGAGAAGAAGATAGAAATAGAGAGTTAGAACTTGGTAGTTGGCAGTTGGCACCCTAAAATCAAATAACGTGGCAGACATGCATGTGCTACTTACTGTAAATGGCTTTGGGACGTGTCTGCCTACGCACAAAAGGGAGGTTTCTCGTTTAAGTGACGTGTCTATTGTTCGTGTTTTTCTTTTCTCTTTTTAAAGTAAACAGTTTAAACTTTCTTTCCATATAAAATATGGAGAACTAGGGAGCATGCTCTGTAATGTAATGTTGTTTGTCATCTATCTCTGGAAAAGATACACAACTCTTTGTAGAAGAATTAATGGGACAGGGCCAAGAGCAGAAGACCCGACCAGAACCCCAAGTTGAAATTCAGGTTCTTCTTTCTCTCTCCTGTGGTGTCCGTTCGGAAATCTTACTTTTTTCCCACAGTAAAAATTCGAGTTTTAATTTTTATTTTAAGATGAAAATTATGTCTGGCCATTTCAACTAGTGATTGTAAAAAATAATGCAGGAGAGAGGGGATATTTTTTTTTTCTACAGGCCAAAAGTTGGCAAGGAAGAAGCTCACAGCGCTGATGATGTCCAGCGTTTCTACATTATTATGCGGCCAGATTCCGGTGAAAGGGCGGTGGAAGAGAAGCAAGAGCTCGACGGAGGTGACGAAGGTGCCAAGAAAGGATCAAACTTACCCGGGGAACATGGCACTTGCAGCCAGGTGAAAGTTGTTGTTGCTACTTGCTATGAATGGATCATAGGATTAATTAAAGTGAATTGATTTTCTCATTTTACATGAAAAATTTTCTCATATTACACGTAGACAAAAAAGTCAATACGGGACCACACTCATGTATTTCTAATCTATTATTAGAAAGAACATAACCTATAGTCCAAATATAGGTTTATATAAAAATGTTTTTGTTTTTTAAAAAAGAAAGATATTATACTAGACATAAAATAAGTAATCTGAATAAACTGTGTCTTATCTTACAAGTAACAATGTAAAATTGAGATATTTCCTTCAACCGCGTGTGTAGGAAATAAACATTGAAGAGAAATCATTGTTTCGTTTGATTGTAATGGGACGGAAAAGCCTTCCTGATCCGAGCGAGAAAAGCCGACCTTACTGGGGTTTTGTAGAGACAGTTACCACAAAAGCAGATCATCTGAAGACTTCCCTTAAAGGAGGTAAAGTGCACATTCTTATATAAAATTTTATTTGCTAATTTAAACTCACGTGAGTTTTTTACATGAATGTATGTATATGAAATGATATGTTGAATGGCATCGGTGGCAGGGGAGTATGAAACTTCAACTAGAGGACACAGACATAGTGGTGCTGCGAGAGCAGTAGGAGAAGGCATATACCGGATTTTAAGGCACATGGCAGAGGGAGGGAAAAGAAGTCATACCCATTTGATCTACAAGCTAGAATTTCCACCTGAAGGTGAGAAGAAGGAGCCTCAGGAATCACTGAACATTGAACGCGAGGGTTCATTCATAATTCAAATAAAGAACCCGGAAAAGGCAGGATCAGGTGTCCTAAAGAAACGCAAGGCAGTAGTCTTCCCTGCCCACCTGCAAGGGCTTCTGGGTCATGTCAAGTTCGGTCCCGCTGATCCACCTGACTTTCTCAACTATGAAGGATGCGAATTCTTGCTCATATCTGCTTCTGACCATATTGAAGATGAGTTGGGTCTCGAGCTTCTCACGGAAGATGCATCCTGCTCTGATCTCCTCAACACATTTGGAGATTCATCTACAACTACAAGTCCCCTTCTCAAGGGAACTTGGGCCTGAATGTAGTTACTTATCTCAAAAGGATTGGATTATGATTTATGAGAGAGTGGTTTGTAGATAGGCTGCATCTGAGTGTTGGGATATGCATACGTGGTTTAGATTTTGACATTTACATCTTTTTTTACCCCACTCATATGTGTTTCATGTTAATATCATCATTTGCTGTGTTGCAACATGTAAATAAATCTGGCATGCTCAGCAGTTAGCACTAATTGGAGAGAAAAAATTTTACTAGAGAAATACTTGCAAAATAAGTTGGTAGGAAAATATAAAAAAAGTTATTTGGTTGACCGAAATATTACCAGAGAAATTTATTTAAATATGCAAAATCTATGTTCGGGAAGAAATTTTGCACCTGTTTTTTCACTTCCCCAGTTATCTCAAAATATCACATCTCATGTGGTATTCTGTAACATTGAATTTCATCCAAAAATCAACACAAAAGTCATTTTTCCATTTATCCTATTTGCCAAGTATTTTTTAAAAAAAAACTGAACCAAACGTGGTATTTTCCAATATCCACTTACACTTTCTCATCAGTCCCAAAATAAACCTTCAACCAAACAAACACTACAAACCTCCACATTTTGTTCAGAATTCGAAAGTGGCATTTCTGTTTGACCTTATGGGGATGGAAATAGGTCGGAGCAACATTCTTTTCCTTAGTAGCCTTTGCAATATGCCATTATGTTCTTTATGGGTCATCAGTATCACTTCCTCGCCAAGTATCCATAGCTAAAGCACAAGTTATCTGGTTCATCAACTCTTTATGGTTTTAATATAAAATTATTGTAGACATTTGTATCCATAGCTAAAGCACAAGTAATCAGGTTCATCAACTCTTTATGGTTTTAATATAAAATTACTGTAGACATTTTATTTAACATTAACACGTATAAAGTTATTTGAGTCATGTCAAAAATATATTTTATTCATCTTCAATTAAAAATATTATCTGAATTTATGTATTTTTCATGCTAAATTCATTACTCCAAGTTAATTAGGAACTATTAAATTTATGTAATCTCAGGCAAAAACCCTAAACCATTAGGTTTACCGGAGCTCAGAGGATCGTAATCCTTGAGTGTAACAAGGAGAAAAACGTTTTCGACAAAATTCACCAGGAATTTGATTTTGATATTGTCCAGAAATACGAGTTTATGGCATGAAAGACCAAGTGATAGGATTTAAGGTAGAAAATGAAATGCACGTCCTAATTCAGTGAACAGAGCAAAAATGATGGATATCTACCACTCCCTACACCCAAGGACATGACAGAAGAATATGTAGCTGCTGAATTTGAAGCTAATTACATATCATGACCAACACATTGGAAACAGAACCGATACTTTATGAATGACATCAGAAGATATATTTCTTGCTGGAAAATCAAGACCAACAAAAACAAAATTTCCTTTGAAGAAGAAGGCGTAAGATCAACAAATAAATAATACCCATTTAAGAGGAAACAACAGTATATAAATAAGAGAATCGGGTTCATGGAAGATGATCACGGGAGGGACGGCACCTCAGAACTCAGATTTGATTAGATGATTAGATGAACGGAAGTGATGAAACAACAATGAGGCTAGGGTTCTGAATTTTGATATTCCGAACTCGGTTTGGGTCAGGGTGATAAACCAACCGGTTGGTTCGATTTGTTGAACTGTTTTAAAAAAACCGGTTCATATATAGAATGGGTTTTTGCAGACCGGTACGCGGGTTTTAGATTTACAGGGTTTTAGGATACGAAGAGGGAGGGAAGGTGATGGTGGAGGTGGAGTTGAGTAATTTGAGAGAGAAGAAATTGTTGTGGTTGTGGTTGTGGTTGTGGTGTGGTAGCTTAGCTCCTTATCCTTAATATCAACATGTTATCTAAGTTGCACTCAAATCCCTTTCTCCCAATTGCGCTTCCACGCCAGATTCAGTCTTCTTTGTTGAACAGTAAGTGCATCTCATTCACACATCCACATCCTCCGTCTCCATTCGAAGTTCATTATTATCACACAAGATTAAGAACAAGAAGAAGATCAAATTGCCGTTGTGGTTCTGGTTCTGGTTCGGGTTCCGGTTCCGATTCTGTTTCGGAAGGGCGTATGGCTGTTTCAAGTTTTCTCCAACAATTTGGGGTGTCCGAGGAAGATTCCCTATCCATCGCATCAAACTCACCCGCTTATCTGAACATGTTGATGGAAGGTGTGAGGGATTTGGAGCAGCTGTGGGATTTCGATTCTGATTCCGATAAACAAATTGCGGGCTCCAACTTCAAGGAGAAGCTTCTTCATATTGCTGCTCACAAAGGTGACAATGGGAAAGTTGCATACCTAGAGAGTCTGGGATTCACTCTCTCTTGGTCTATGAATCTCGCTAGATATCTATCTGATGACACCCTCCCCTCTCTCATGCACAAGGTTACATATATGAAGCAACTCACTCATTCTGATGAATTCCTTATCAAAAATATTCGCCGCATGATGCTCCACTTATCAATTTCAATTGACGAAGATCTACAACACACTCTATCCTTTTTCGAAAAGGTTGAAGCTAGGCGTGGAGGTTTAAACGTTTTGGCTTCCAAAGATTCCGCTTTCCATTATTTAGTTGAATCATTTCCCCGTCTACTTTTGTTATCAGTAAACAACCACATGACACGTACTGTGGATTTCCTCGAGAGTATAGGAATCCCCAGATTTCGCATCCCAAACATAATATTGGGTTTTCCTCCCATTCTGCTGTGGAATGTTCAAGTCCTGAAAACTAGAGTCCTAGCTTTGAATGAGGTACATCAATTTTATTCTGCATTCAATCTGCGAACTTTATATTCACAAAATCCGCGAACTTTATATGCACAAAATCGTAGTTACTTACTGTAATGTTTAGAGTTTCAATTTTTCTTTTCATGAAACCTGCATTTTTTGTGCTGTCTTTTTTCTGAACTGTGCATTTCGATGGATTTTGTCTCTCCTCCCTTGATTCAACTTAGTTGCGCTTTTTTCCTTCTTTTCTCAAGGTTTTTGCTTCTCAATGCTTGAATCAATTACTTAGCGGAATTTACCTTGTTTTAACGCTTTAATGTACACCTTTTTGCAATTGTGACCTTTCATTGCTCTTAAGATGATTATGATGGTGATTTTGATATCATAAACACTTCTCTTTTGCTAGCATAGGTACTTTGGGCTTAGAATTAAATGTCATCACTATGTTTAATGTCATTTTCTACCTTGAATTGATTAATTACTCATATATTCTTTTGTAGATTGATGTGGTGGATAAAGATCATGTCAAGTTATTGCTAAAATATCCTTGGGTCCTATCTACAAGCATTCAAGAGAATTATAAGGAGATCCTTGACTTTTTATATTCCGAGCAGGTATGGTTCTGCTGGATCATGAGTTCTTCTGTCCAAATGATATTGGATGCATCTGTAGCTGTATTTATGAAAGTTGACGTATCACTAAAAGCAAACTAAGGTCATTAATTAGTTTGAATTGTTAATTTTTTACATGAAAATATTAAAAACAAATATGGTGTAAAAAATTAGAGGCTGTCAGATTTGGACTGCCCCACCTGCAGTCCTTTTTTGAGCTGCAGGATACAAGGTCATATACTCGTATTTGCTACCACCATAAGATATACTTCTGTAATATTAAATTTAATGCCTGAAGGTGCTCTTTGTCAATTTTAATAAGGCATCAAGTCAACCTACCCCTGACCTTTAATAACAAGGAAGTTGCAATGAAACAAGTTATTGGGTTAAAATTAATTCAAGATAAACAGCAAAATTTTATATTTTTACATAGCAATGTTTCGTGGTCTGGAATCAATGCACTTGCACAATCTACTCATTATCACTGTTATTAGTACTTTTCTGTTAATATAATGATCAAGAAAGTGAGAGAAAGAGAGTTCGAGAGAGAGAGAGAGAAAACTGAACAGTGTTCTGTAAAGTGTTCTACTACAAGGCAAGCTTTATTTAGAGAGCAGATCACAGTTGACTCAGTATTGAGTCTGTTACAACAGTGTAACTACCTTCCTTAACAGAACAGAGAGCATAATCTAGTATAGTCACTAGTAGAGTAATCATACAGTGCAGCAGCAATCAAGAAAAAATAGATGGTCGCACTCGCACGTACAAGACATCAGTAAGACACTATGCTAAGTATTTATATACTAATAAATGAGAAAGTAACTATTCGTCCACCAATCTCCTCTTGATTATGTAATTAGTTATTCGCAATGTTCATGAATTTTAATTAGCAATAGCATTACTGATTTTCAAACCAAATAAGACAATCTTTATTGTTCTGTTTCTTCAACTGCTTAGAAGTTGGGGGGGTGGGACCACAAGCTATGACCTTTATTTTACCTTTGGCCTTATGGGGAGAGCTTTAGCATGCAGTTTTGTGCCAAAATGTTTATTTAGAAATTCAGTGCAGTTAAGTCATTAGACTTCCTTTTATGTAGATTTGTCTATGTCATATCCATATGATTATGGTTGGTGACTTGGTCCTTTTGGTGCCTTATTAAGAATTCAATTTGTTCCACGTGTATATGCTTGTATCTTTTAAAAACAATGTTTGTGGTACTTGCATTATGGGTGAGTGGATAGGGAAGTATATTTCATTAATTTGACTGGAAGAGTGATTTATAGAAGCACGGGACTAATAATAGAATGCTTCATTATAGATTCCTAAGACATGGATAGATAGTGCAATCAAAAGCCAACCTCATCTATTGGGTTGTTCAACTAGCAAGCTGAAGTTGATGTTGGATCACATTGCTGAACTAGGAGTTCAAAGCAAAAAGTTGGATCGAGTTATTGCTAAAAGTCCTCAGCTACTATTACGGAAGCCGAAAGATTTTCTACAGGTATTTATTCTTTTTTGCTTTAATCAAGTATATGATATGCTTCAGAGATGTTATAAAAATATAAAATCATTCATGTGTCTTCATTGAACAATGTAAGTTTTTGAGATGGTTCATGACATGGTATTAGAGCTCTATGACCAAGTGGTTTTGAATTCGATCCTTCCTGCCCTCGTTCTCTTAAATAAAAAGTAATTGAAACTAAGCACAAAGTAGGTGGGCTTGTATATTATCCACTCTTTAAGTCCAAAGGACTCTTGTTTGATGACACATGTTAGAGATGTTATAAAAGTATAAGACCATTCATGTGTCTTTAATCAACAACTTAAGCTTTTGGGTTAGTTGGTTCATGACAATATGCATACCATTAATTTTAATCATGGCTGTTGCTAGAGGACGTTAGTGATAGTTATGTGAATATTCTTTCTAACCTTAAGGTAGGCCCTTTCTGGTTTGAAGGTGATAGAAGAGAGAATGGGGATAATGAATATGAAGGAAATGTATTACAATGGTATGTTCATACAAGAAATACATGAATTATATAGACATTAAATGTAAAGCATTAGAGGGGCTTCTGGTGTCTCCCAAATACACACACTTACTGATTTCTTAACTACCTATCTATTATTTATTTCTCCCATTTATATTACTAACTAACCACAACATAATTGCATATATCTAACTGCAATCCCAATTTGAATGTGTAAAGAACCAATTCGACCCAACAACTTAAGCTTTTAGGTGAAGGCCAGATGATTGGTCTTATATTATATTTCTCAAACATGTCTCCTCACACAAGAGCCCATTCGGCTTACTAGAGTGTACCCTTACTATAGGATGCTTCCCATCAGAAGGTTTATCTGACTAGAAGATTGGTTTGGCTGAATTGAATATGTATATTCATATGGCCTCTTACTCGGGAGTTTTGTCTGGTGGTAATCATTGGGCTATTTCTTTTTGAAGTCTTGTACGTGAGAAGACTTATAAGGGTATAGAAATTGAAATGGTGCTTTCACACCTTCGGAGGTTGGATTACTCTCTTTTAGACTTGCTCATCTAGCATTCCCCTTTACCTTTTGAATTCATGCAGGCTTGACTCAAAGGATAGATAATATTGTGGGGGAGTTTCTCTGGTTTGTTGTGGGCTAGCTGATAAGAGATAATCTTGTCAGCTAGGAGGTTTGTTGCAGGCTTAAGAAAGAAGGGTGTTTGGGTCTTGGGAAGTTGGTGTCTAAAAACATTGCTTTGACAGCAATGTGGCTATGGCACTTTCCTTCACAGACTAGACTACCTTGTCATGGCATCAAGTAATTTAGAGTAAGTATGGGTTAGATCAAAAGTAGTGGGATGCTGACCAATTATCACTGCAACCCATGCTAGTCCCTCGTTTAGACTGCCAGTTACTTTTAACTTGGGTAATGGTACTTGTATAAAGTTTGGGACAACACTTGGTGGGGAATGAATGTTCCTTTCTTAGAGACTTTTCCTTGACTTTATTATCTCTCTACATAATTCATCCGTTAAAATTTTCTATTCTACTTCAGAGCTCTAATTCGACTTGGGACTTTCAGTCCCGAAGCACCCTCTAAGGTTGCCCTTTTTTCCTAAATGTCAGTAAGTACTCAATATGGTTGTTACCAAAGACTTGTTGCTGATTTGTAGGCCTCTCCACTTCTCATTCTCCTAACATGTGTTTTATGTGCAGTTCTGGTTACGAGACAGTAGGACAAATCATCATGACTTTTTTTTTTTTAGTTTTGGAAATATCTTATAATCCCCTAGTTGTACTTTCCAACTTTTCATCAATATATTTCTTTCTCTATCAACAAAGCAAAGCATTTTTTTTTAAGTCAAAACAATTCATTTTTACCATGGCTATAGTTGAAGCTTTACTGAGGATATGTTTGGATTGATGGAAAGGGATGGAATAAAATGACATTAATTGCCATTATTTGGATTGTTTAAAGCGGCTAAACCTGAGTGAAGGTTTGAGGATGTGAAAAGTTTAGTGACCTGAAAATGAGAATGGTGCTTTGTCAAGCATGTCTTCTGGACAAGCTAGAAATAGTTAGGTTATGATGCATGTATACCAAAATTGGTCATGTATCTGTATCCAATATCGATACCCATACGATATACCTGCATTTGTATTTTTGACTTATCTCTATCCTCCTTTTTTATTTGTTATTCTGAATCTGCTGTTCTTGTCCCACCAATATGTCAAATCTCAATACAATGCACCCTTTTTTGTTGATCGATTCTTCATTATTTGATCCTACCTTTGACTATTGTAGTTGGTTCATGATGTTGTTGTCTATAAGAAAAAAGTTCTTGATTGAATTGTTACTGTTTTTGTTTGTCATAGCTGCAGATAGGTATTTATTATACTTATTGTTGCTACTTCATTTAATTTGTTTATAAAATAAGCTCTTGCTCATTGTTATGTACAGGTTGTTCTGTTCTTCGAAAATATAGGTTTTGATAAAGAAACTATAGGGAGAATACTTGCCCGCTGCCCTGAAATTTTTGCTGCCAGCATTGATAAAACTCTACAGAGAAAGATTGAGTTCCTTTATGGGGTTGGTGTTTGTAAAACTTACCTTCCTAAGGTTATCAGAAAGTATCCAGAAGTACTTCTGTCTGACATTGACCAAACTTTACCGCAACGGTATTGTTCTGACTCATAATTTTTATCTTTTGTTTACTGTTGTTCTAGTCTCATTCATATTTGTTGACTCTCACCCAATCAATATCTAGTACATTACCTGGGCATCTTGTGTCATTTTCTGGCAGCGAGTATCTACTATTCTATAATAATTCTTAATACTTTAGATTTTAGAATCATATAAACATGGTAACGCTCTTTTGCAAGTTTCAGTTTTCTCTGATCATTAGATTTTTTTTTTTTTAAAAGTTGCACGAAAACATAGGTTGAATTTCCATTTTCTTCAACTGCATCGTGACCAATGTTACATTGCATCAACAGAAAAGTGGAACATGAAGTGTTTTTCTTCTCACCTAGATTGATGGAATGATTGAGGCGTCGTTCTAGTTATTGTCTTAGTAACTTGATCTGTTGATGTTTCTGCAGGATAATGTACTTGATGAAGTCAGGGATTTCAGAGAAAGACGTAGCATTTATGGTACGTACATTTTCTCCTCTCCTTGGGTACAGTATAGAGGAGGTTCTGAGACCAAAAATAGAATTCCTGGTAAACTCAATGGAGAGGCCACTAGGAGATGTGGTGGACTACCCTAGGTATTTTAGCTATTCATTAGAAAAGAGGATAAAGCCAAGACATTGGGTGCTGAAAGGAAGGAATATCGAATGTAGCTTAAAGGATATGTTGGGAAAAAATGATGAAGAGTTTGCCTGTGACTTTATGGGTGTCGGAGGGATGCTCGATCCTCCTCCTCCTCCTCCATCTTCTCATGATAGGTTGTAAATATCGTACTTACTACTTTTCGTTGCCATTTCCCTTCAGAAATTCAGCTTATCACAACGGATACTGTCGGGTCCCTTTTAATCATTTTTAAAAGAAAATTTTTTCCTCTATTTTCAATTACAGTAAAAATCAATCGAGTTTTTTAAAAACAAAAAGTGGACACCAAATGAGAAACTATTATATGATTAATAGATGTACGTTTTTATGATCTCTGCAAGCTGCTCCGACCTAGCTTTATTCACTCTTCTAAGAAAAAATGACTCTAGGACGGGTTGATTTCATGATGAATGATGAGAATAAACGAAGTGTTCGGACACCAAAATATTTGGAATTATTGTATTTTTTTTTTTGTTTGTTGGTACTTTTCTTTGATTAAGTAATTCCACATTTTAACGAGAATCTTCCTTTAATTATGGTATTTTTCTTTGCGTATTGTTTCATATTTTAATAAGTATTTAGGACTATATATTCTACATGCCATATGGCAATTTTTTAAGGAAGAACATTAGTAGCTAAAGCTTTTCATTGGGAGACACGACCCTCTCGAAGTGGTTACCGCTTTTCTTTCTATCAAATTTATATTAAAATCCCTAAGATTCTTATCAACTGGAATGAGAAGCTGCCATCTTGGATGATCCCTGGGAAGTAAGTTCAAGCATGGGCTTCTAACAAGGCTTCAGACAATGAACTTGACGCCATCATAGAAGCCAAGCTAGACAAGAAGATGGAAGAGCTGAAGTAATATTAAGATATCAAACTAATTGCGATTCTGTAAACCAAGAACTGCGCTATCTCAAGGATGAAGTTTAATTTCCCTGTTAGGAAGGCGTAGACCCTTGCGGAGCGGAACCCAAGAGCGAATTTTTTTTTTTTTTTTTTTTTTTTTTTTTTGCTTTCATCATATCTTGAAAGTTTTGAAAGTAGAGATAGCTACTATTAATCGTAAGAGGATACAATACAGTGGTATGATTGGTTCAAATCTATTCATGGCCTGAAATTGTTAACATTCATGAAACGTATGAGATGCTTGGCATCCCTACAATCTTGTATCAGCATCTGAAATAGTCTCTTATCTTGAAAGTCATGCTCAAGGTAATTTAAACTGTAAAACATAAAATAAAATAAAAGTCTCCTAATGACATCAATGTCAAACAAACTAGTGTTACAACAATGTCTACAGAAATACTTCGCTACAACAACGTCCATATAAATACTTTGGTCAAAGACCAAAACATTATAAAGCATTGAAATCTCGAATATCCAAGTACCCTAATACACCAATTTATTTTACATTGCAATGATAAAATGCCAATCTACCATACATCTCCATAGTTCAAAAACTATCCACAATAATTTATATGAACGCACAAATGATATGGAATCTAGTGTTAGTTTAATACTTAAAATAATGACGGGGATTGGGGTGTTAGTATCTCCCGTATGTTAAACACAACATGCCCATTGTCTATCATAGTGCAGTACTTGGTAGTTTTCAATTGGATTAAGTCTTCGCCAGGATATTAGATAGAGATAGAACTAGACGTCTGTTGATATAAAAATTCCAGAAAAATGAATCCCATCTTATGGACCAGCTCGAAAACTTCCTTAGATTAGTTAATTGGGTAAGGAAGTATTTAGCTATATAATTCTTCGAGAAAAGAAAGGAAAAATAAGTTGTATAATGCAGCCAGGTTTAATCCCCTCTCCCCAAACAAAAGAAAAGGATACAATTATTCTATCATGAACAAAATTTCTTACATTTACACAAATCTGCCACTAAATATACAAATAGCTATTGTTCCTCATTACAGCCAACACTCATTTGTTGGAACAAAATGAAATCGCTTTTTAAAGTTCCCAGTGATATCCATATTACAGCACAAATGAAAATCCACTCACCATTAGATCAGCGATGGAAAAGCATCAGATTCGAGCAGCAAAAAATCTTCATCCAAGTAAGGCTAGTAAAAAAGGGGATCACTACAGGATCAATGAAAAGCTTCAGCTTTAGTCCTCGGTACAAAACTGTTTCTTCCTTTATCCTGTGCTCGTTGATCTGGTCTCAACTGAAAAAGAATCTCAAATTCAGGGAAAATGCAAATAACAAATAACCAGCTTTTATTTGCAATCTGAAACCTGCATTTTATAGCAGGAAATAATAGATAGCAAAAATAAATAAATAAATACTGTTACAAATTTTACCAGAATGTATTGTTACTATTATTGACTCTTGGATGGATAAGTAGCTTCCACCACTTTGACTTATCCAATAACCACCCTTGAATCTTAACAAATTTTGGTTGGATTCTATCAATTTTTTCTCGCTGAGTAACATTACTATTTAATAGCAGCTATAGCTTTTTTTCTTTAGGGTTTGAAATGACAAAATAAAGTAATAAATAAATAAATATCATGCATGCCTCAATTAGAGAAAACATACCAAAGATAGCCATGTTGTATAATCATAGGAAATAGAATCGACAAACCAACATCTGAGACAGACAATATGTTTATACAGTCAACCCTCTCGTCCCTAACCACAACCAGGCCAACTATATGCTTTTTTTTAAATAAATATAAATATATATATATATTCCAATATCAGGACACTACGAAGTTGGAGAGCCTTCTGATCCTTTATATCATCTTGGGAGTGGCATTATCTAAAATGTAGCCCCTTTATATGCATGTATAGGTAAGAGAAGAATACAGGGGAAGAAAATACAAAAGGAACTTAAATCAAATCATTCTTCAATCCAATTTGTAAAGAACCAATTTCGGACAGCGGTTCGCAGGGAGAAAGGGCCGGCAACAATGCATAGACGACCCAAGAACAAAAGAGACGTCCGGAAATTGACAAAGAGACCGTATCCAGAAACAAATTGAAAAGATGATGAACAGAGGGTTCACCAGAGAAAATAAGCGGATTAAGTTCCTCTCGTTAGGCTCTAAATACCATGTAAAATATCAATTTAACCCAAAAGTTTAAGCTGTTAGGTGAGACTACATTAATGGTTTTATATATCTCTAACACAATTAAACAATAACATAAATATTAGCATGAAAAGAAGGAACAATATCACCCTTTTTTTTAATAAAAAGAGAGAGAGATAGAGGGAGAGAATTGAGTAAAGCTAGAAAAGAAAATCTAGAAAGACTTTACATTTGTTGTCAAGGCTCCAGACAATATCGTTTCTTTCCATCATCACATCAACAAAAGAAAAATACTCATACAAAATTAGAAGAACAGTTGAGGAAGTTTACCATTTCTTTGTCTTAGGTGGTTTCATACTCCCATTTCCAACAGATGAGGAAAAAGGCCTTTTTGCAGAAATTTTGGTCGATGTGTCATCCTTCTTCGTAGTGGATATCAAAGATGAGTAAAGAATAGCATCAACAGCTTCACGCCGCTGTTTCCTTTTTGAAATTTCAGCAACTTTACTTTGATTCAGAGCTCTAACTTGATCATCTGCATCTCTCTTTTTGTGACAGCCTTCCACTGACGTAGTCAGTCTTTCCGATTCTGAAGGTTTTGATGCCTTAAGCCCACCACCTGTCTCCTCCATTGGATGGTCTAAACTATTCCTGGAATTTTGAAATTTTGATTGCCTCTTACCCAATTTTGCCTTTCCCATGCTAATCTTCATTTGATCTTTGCCTTCTCTTTCACCATTGCAAACCTGTTGATCTAACATTGTAAACGTACCATCACTGGAGCTTCTGCTTTCACATTTTGCAACTAGACATGCCTTATCCTTCTTGATGGAAATACAGTCATCTTCAGAATTCCTTTCCTTACATAGAGCACCTTTTCCCAGAACTGAAAAAGTATTCTCATCCCCATTACCCTTATTCCTGTCCTTTACTTCAGAAGCAACATATTTCTTTTTCCTCTCAAAGGTATCCTTGTCATTAACCAAAAATTTTGTAACATTCTGGCCACTATCCTTAACCTTTTTCTCATGCTTCGGTGGTCTTACATGATTATCATAATTTTCAAGAAAGCACTTATTATTAGCTGTTTTAAACATTGAATGATACGGCATCTTGGCTGTCATGATCGAATTTCTTTCTTTAGCATCCTTCACAAGAGCAGCCCAGTTATGGTTTGTCTGTAAAGTTCTTGCATTACCCAAAATCCAAAGTGACAACTTGGCCCTTGTTAAGGCAACATTCATCCGTCTTACATCAGCAACAAATCCTATAGAGCTTGAGTTGACTTCAGATGCAGCAGTGCCTGAAAGAGCTGCTCTTACAGTAGAAAGTAACAAAATATCCAGCTCTCGACCTTGGAAACCATCCACAGTGTTAAATTCGATGTTGGCTATACTCGAAGATCCAAATGCATTAAGAAAACGAGATCGCAGAAGTGAAAGTTGACACTTGTATGGAGTAATAATGCCAATTCTTCCACCAATAAATTCAGTTGGGTACCTTAGGAGGCATTGTATAGAGTTTTGTAAGCAAGCATCAAAACAAACAGAAAGTTTAGAATCAGAAATGTAAGAGAGAAATGGACAGTATATTGATACCTTTTCTTGAAAAACCTTAGTATTTCAACTGCAGCATCAGCTTCATGCTCATTACAAAGCGACATTGCACCAGAGTTTTTCCCACGAACTTCCCGACCATCAATGATATCATAGAATACATAAGGCCCAAGGCTCTTGGTCTGATGAAATGGTGCTGATTTGCTAGACATAAGGCTTCCATTTAGTAACTTGTTGTCATAGAAATGCAACGAAGGAAACTTGCATATCTCTGGATGCATTCTATACTGCCATTGTGAGGAAAATCATAAAGGAAGGGATTCAGCTTTCAATCATAAAGCAGGGCAATGTAAAATACAACACTGCATGCCTACTAAACAACACCAACATCAACAAAATATTTATTCCAAACTAGCCCAAACAAAAAGCAAGAAAAGATTATAGAAAAAAGAAGAAAAAGAAAATGAAAATAAGAAAAAAAATGGAAAATAAAAAAAATAAGAGAGAAAAAAATAAATAAGAGGAAAAAAAGTATATTAGAGAGGAAGAAAAATAAATGAATAAATAAATATAAGAAACAAGGACTAAAAAGGGTTATCTAGAACATAGGAAAAAACGGGTCTACCCCTATACACTGCTAACAACTTCAACAATCATGAGATGCAAAATATAACCTGTAGAGTTTTAGGAAAAAAGGTTATTACATAATATCAAAACATGGTTGACTAAGTGATCTATAGTTCAATCCTTACCATCTCTCCAAATGTATGATTGAATTCAGTACAAAGTACATTGAGTTTTGATTCATAGGAATTCATACGACAACCTCCATGACTCAGGTGCAGGCCATGGAAGGCATTTACTATATAGAATTTATTTATTGAAACTTCCCCCTTAAAAATTCAAGCGTTCTCCTTCAGCTAAATATCCCAAATGCAAGTATAATAGTACTCTGCCACAAAAGTTTCTTTGAAGGTTCTGAAACTAATCAAAAGAAACATCTCCCAAATTCAAATTCAAGACACTCCAAAGATTCACCAAACTCATGAAAACGCATATTCCACATGGAGATAGTGGCCAAGCAGTGCAAAAATAAATGAGTAGTTACTAATATAGTAAGACATCAGAACAATATCCTATGGATGTTTTTTATTCTATCATTCAATAAACTTATCCCAAAATAGGATCCTTTTTATCTCGAGTATCTCGAGATAAAGTTGCATCTCACTTAGCATTTTCTATATCGTTTGATCCAATCATACAACAACAATAACTACAAAGCCTTTTCTTACTGGATGGGGTCAGCTACCTGGATCAAACAACACCATTATCTTCTGTCAAAAACCAAATATTCATATAGGCCATTTAGAATATGATGGATGCTCTTAGATCCACTTAAATATACAGCATGCAATGAGGGTTCAAACTAGTAGTTTCCAAAGCACATTTTAAGATCATATCCGGTGGCAAACCATGTACCTGCTCAGTAAGCATAATAACAGGATGCCCAGCCTTTTGTAAACGTTCAAACATGCTGCACTCAAAAAGAAATTTACTTGCAACATTTGAGAGGACAGTTGCAGGAAGCTGCTTTGGATCGCCAACCTTGAATAAATTAGAAAGCTCAGTTTAAGCCCTATACCAGAAGTTTGAAAAGTTTTGAAGTTAGTACTCTTACCATAATGCATTTGGTTCCACTTGACTTTAAAAGCTGAAGAGGAATCAGAGTAGCAGGCTCAAGAGCCTGTAGCAGCAAAAATAGGTCAGAAGGCAAGAAAGAAAACTATAGGATAGCAGATAAATTATTTATAGCAGAAAAAAGATTTATATACTTGGGCAGCTTCATCAATTACAACAGCATCAAAGAGAGTATGCTCAGATGGACCCCCAAACTTAGAGCTTAACATTGTCTCAGAGCAAACTCCATAAAGATCCCCACCACAGCCACTTAATGTAGTTACCACTATTTCGGCATCCCTTAGTATAGACTTCCGCAGCTTATTCCTAAGAGTCTTGGTTTCTTCATTGGCTTTTTTCTCCTGAGCCTGAACATTACTAAGATCTTTATATATGTGCCTTTTTTGTTCATACAGCTTGCGCAGCTTCGTTTCAATTTCTGCATCAGATATTACTTTCTCATCTCCCATACGAGAGTCATTAGGCTGATGACTTTTAGCATTAGAATTCCCATCCCTTAAGTTAGCACGCTTGGCTTCATAGAACCTAATAGAATCAACTAATTTTTCCAAATTAGACCGCAGCACTGATGAAGAATCTACCCTCATATCATTCTTCCCATCATTTGAATGCATCCTCTCTTCTGCCACACGTTGATCAACAAGTGTATCAATAAAGAATGGCAGTGAATTTGGATGGACTGTTTTTGCATTTCCAACCCTCACAATATAAGGCTTGTACATTTTCCCGTTACTTCCATAAAGACCATGGCTAGAAATTCTTGACACCAACTCATCCACTGCAGCATTAGATTGAGCACAGATAAGCACTCTTTGTCTCACGCAATTTCCAAAAGATTTTGAAGAACTTTGGACATCATCACTCAATTGTCTAGCCAAGGCTGCATCCTGCCATGCCCTCGTAATGGCAGCACTCTGGCTAATCTTTGGTCTTGAATAGGTAGAAAATGAATTTTGGTTGAAGTTTTCATCTAAAGGATTTTTTAGCCAATTCATCTTCTGTGGAGGAGAAGCTAGAATGGCGCTGACAATTGCAACAATAGTTCGCGTCTTCCCAGTTCCTACATTTACATAAGCATACATGTAAACTTATGAGTTAAAAATCATAAGTACAAAAATTATAAAATATTTAAAGTCAAGAGAGAGCTCGGGGTGGATCAAGTACCTGGAGGACCCTGAATAAGAGATAATTCAACAGTTTTCTTTGGTTTAGCCGTTCCAATAGCAACACTTATTGCTTGAAGTTGACTAACATTAAATGATGACCTCAGAGTTTGCTGCAATGACTGGCACAACTTATTGAGATCTCCTTCTTTACATTCATTAAGACAAAAGGAATCGTTGACAGGGTTTAAAATGTGTGGAAGTAAAGGGATGCCTTTTAGTGATGACAATGCATGAAATTCTCGAATTTGTGGGGTAATGCTCATTATGCGGCATGCATGCCATTTACTTCGCTCAGTGAGATTCCTTCTAACTTGATTTAAACGTGAAGAACCATTTTGAAAATAAAACCTGATGAGAACAATACTTAAACTTCTTTTATTGTCTTTCTCACGCCTTTCAACCTGCAAACACATATTGACAGCTTTAGCATGACAGAGATTTGTTTGGTTCCCCTTTCTTAGGTTGGAATGAGGAGAAAAACCACATTGGATTAGCTTTTGCCACATTGGGGAGCCATAGACATCCTTGGCTAAACTATTCTATTAAATGCAAAGCTTGTTCACAATCATATGAATCCAAATGCTAAGCTTCTACCATATTAGGGGGAGCCACTTTCGAACCCCGGAAGATACAAAAAATTAGTTAAGAAACTAAACAACTTCACACTTACTCATCCAAGCATCTCTTTTGAAGTAAGTGTGATAAGTCAATTCCTAAAGTTTTTTTGGGAAGAACAATAGGATGTAGTAATTTGTATTCTAGTGTTAATTAAAGAGGCTCTAGGAAAATAACTTATCTATAAAAAATAAAGGTCACACTCGAATTGTTGGATACTCAAATATTCATTGGTAGGGTCCCCTAATAATAGGAGATCCACTTCTGAGTATTGTATATTCATTGAGGATAATCTGATATCTTAGGAAAGTAAAAAACATAACATAATTGCAAGGTCAAGTGCTGAAGCAAAACATTAAACCATGCATTTAGTTGTGAACACATTTGGCCCAAACAATTTCTTCAAGAGCTAAAATTTGGGAAGCCTATGTAGATGACATTCATTTGTGATAATCAAGTTACACTGCATATTGCCTTTAATCTAGTGTTTCGTGAGAGGACTAAACACATTGACATAGACTGTCGTTTCATTAGAGAAAAGATCTTAGATGAAGACATCGCCACTCATTTCATTAATTCAAATGACCAGCTAGCAGATGTTTTCACTAAGTTTTCAGAGGTCTTATGATAAAGTTATATAAGTAACAAGCTTGGCGTATACATCCTATATGCTCCAACTTAAGAGAGGTGTTGGAAATTATGTAATTAGTGTATAGATTCATTGTATAAGCTAACCAAATCATGTATTTGCATTAATTAGGGTATCAATGATTTTATATGTATTACTTATTGTTTATATAGTTCAGTCTCTATTGTGTTGTTCAACACAAAAATTCATCATGTCTCTCATTTTCTCTTCCCTTATATTTTCCACCCACTCAACCATGCATGGCCTAAATCAATTAACCGTCGTACTTCATAGACTTTGATATAACTCTTTAGATGATAGCAATGACACATGGATAACGGTATACCTTTCCAACCATATGAACATCGTGAGAAGATTTTTGTGGGGGATCTTTTGTTAGCAAAACAAGGTCATTTTCTGAAAAGCTCCTACATGTTGCAGAATCACCATCATCATGGACAAAACGAACAAGATGGAAATCATCAATTCTCTCCACTGACATCACAGAAAGGTTTCCATAAAACATCTCCTCCCATGAAGACATCTCAAGAAAAGAATTTTGCATCTGTGCTTTAAATTCCTCCAAAACCAATGGCCGAAATATCTCCACATACTGTTCAGGTGATTGAAAATATAAAGGAACTTCCTTTAATTTGTTAACAATTCGGTTTTCATCTTTTCTTGAGGATGACAATCCAACTGTCGCAAAATAATTTATTTCAAGAATAGATTTATACCAATCATCCAACCTTGGTGGCTTGAATCTTTTCACTGGGTCCTCTAATTTATGGAGACAACCGGATCTGTTTTCATGAGGCGTTTTGAGTTGAATAACTTGTCTTCTAAAAACTGAAGGAGGCTTTGGTACGTGCAACTTCATACGCCCCGCAGATTTCAATGCCTTCTGTAGCGGAACATCTTCAGCATCCCGAAAATCACTTGACATTTTATTACTAGTACTTGGCATAGGGTCACCAGTTTCGGGAACTGTGCTGCTGCAAGTTAAGTTCAAATTTTTATCACTGACAGCTTCATCCGAAAATTTTGTCAAATTGACCCTATCCTTAGATTTTGAGCTTACTTCTCTCCTATGACCGCCTGGGCCTTTTGAATTAATAATCGAAGTGACCACAGGTTTATCATGTAAATTACCAGAGTCGTATTTCTGAGAAGAAAGTTTGAAAACTTCAGTAAAAGCCTTTTTCTGAACGGTCTCCTGCATTTGCTTTGAAGTTTTCATGTAAGAAACATTCTGTTTAGCAAGGTCAGTAGCTGGTAAACTATTACCAGCATCACATGACATTATATTGTCATCAGACATGTGGTGATCTGTCTCACTAACTGATAAAATGACCTTCTTGGAAAGAACTTTTGGTTCCACTTCATCATCTGAAAGAATAATTACACTTTCAGTCTCTTTTTTGCCGGTCATCATTTTAGAGTCCAACATTTGCACCCCTGTATCCTCTATGGATGAAGAATGAAAATCTGAAGTATAACAGGTCTTCTCAAAAGGCAAGTTTTTAGATACCAATGATTTGGGGTTCACATTTGCCTCCTGAAAATTATGAGAACCTTCCCCAGATAGAGAAACAGACAGGCGAGAAACTTGTTCTGTCAATTCTTCCAAAGTATAACCATCTAAATTGACATCGCAAAGCAAAAACAAAACAAATTAATGACATAAAACTCACAGAATCATGCGAGAAAACAAATTCAAACAAGATCCTAATTAAGTACAAAATAAAACTCACCGGTTGAAATAAGATTTTCAATGTTCATGATTGTTGACACAGAATTTTTATTACAAGAACCTTTGAAAAGATTTAGTAAATACGTAACTGCTCGCTTCCAGTAAACAATTACAACTTTAAGTGATGACTTCCCCCATTCCATGAGATCATGAAGCCATTTGAAATCAAATTTATTTTGTACCAGCATTGTGAAATTCCCAAGATCTTTACCTCCTATTAGGTGGAGTTTATCAAAAAGAACGGGGAGAATCTCGAGTAAACGAACACAAGTCATCTGAAACAACAAGGAGCTACGAAGGTGAAGAACTTGCTGTCTCTAAAACCAAGATGTTGATCTGAGAACTATCAAAGTAAAGAAGAAGCTATGTTTTTTTATAAAACAAGAAATTCATTGAGATGAAGAGAAAGAATAATAAACAGTGAAGTGAGGAGGACAAGGAAAAGCAAAATAAAACCCAAATAAACGTGATTAATCATGCAGTGATATATCAATTACTTAATAGATTTTAACCTCAATTCTGAAATCGGCAGCAAAAATTGAAGTCTCAAATCATTGACAACAAGCAATGTTCCTTGATAAGTTTTGGACAGTAGATATATAGAGTTCGTTACAAGCTGTTTAAATGACAGGTTTGATGACAAAAAAGGAACAAAAATTTCATAATTGCATTCCATCAAATAATAAAAGCATTACAAAGCACCATGATACAACCTACATGTTCATTTAAATAATTACTAAAAAACACTAAACAGTGTAAATAACTTGTGTGTGTGTGGGGGGGGATAATTCACCAAGAAGAAAAAGAGGCAAGATAATACCTGGCTAAGATTGTAATCAATAAATTCCTTTCCTTTCACCAGGAACCTACAGAAAATAGGCCATGCCATTCCAGCTAGTAAGTAACCAAACTTTTCCTTTGTTTTCAGTTCAACATCGGAAACATGTTTATCAATATCCACAGGCAAAGAATCAAAAGCCGGCTGCTTCAAAAACCCGCCTTGTGAAGAGAATTTTGGCACCTTTGAGTCACTATGCATGCTTTCAGGCAACTCTGGAGCAGGTAGACCCCAGTCTTTGAGTAATTTGCATAAAAGAAACCAAAAATGATGTAGAGTATGAAACTTCAACAAAACAGAATCCAGTTGGACCTAGCATGAAAACACAATGGTATTAGTAAAAATTGCAAAAATAAAGGGAGTCAGGACCATTAGACAAAAGTCAATTTACACCAACACCTTATTTCAATGGCATGAAGAAGCATGTCCACAAAATCTAAAGATCAAATTCACTGAATATAATTGGACACAGAAAGAACTTGTAGCTTCAGAGCTACATTTTTAAGATTTTCGAAGAATAGGGAGGCCATAATTCTGTTGCAGTAAGTTGACTTTTGCAATTTTCTGGTGTATTTGACTAGAGGAGATTGCCCACCACGTCAGGGGCATATATTTTCCCCCAACAAATGCTACAAGAGTGTGTTATGGCTTCTCACTAGGGGATCCACTCATGGCTGTATTAAGGGAGTTTACATTTCTAGGATGCAAAAAGAATGGACTGTTGCTTTATTGAGTCATTCCGCTCCTGTTTCAGAGGATCCTTATACTTCTCCTAAGGTGCACTTCTCTCTTCTCTAATGAAATTTCCTTTCTACACAGACAAAGGGTGGGCACCAACCACATTATTATCAAGAAAACATTTTCCGAAAACATTACCAGTTTCATTGCATGTTTGAGGCCCAAAATAGTTGCATACAGTGAGGGCATGTGAGAACAAAGAAACTTCAATCCACATGAAAGACCCCGGGTATCTGAAACTTGTTCCAACATAGACTTTCCAAATTGTCTAATATCCTGCATGGGAAAAACAAATTATGCATATTGTAGTCGGCTGTATTCCACAAATACGAAATAGTATGAGAGAAAAATTCATCACATTTCAATAATAGGGTAATAGACATGATCTACAAGTTCTAGACAATTTTGGCATATTACATCATTTGGATCCAAAAGTGAAAGGATCAAGCTTTCACTCATCAGTGGTTCCCAAGTCCACTGACTTCGAAGTTCTCCTTGTCCCATCTGAACTAAAAAATGTGCAGTTAACCTGAGGTACAACTCCAGATTAATTAGTAAAGAAATTAAAAACCTACTTTTAACTTAAAACCACAAGATGCTCAAGCTTTGATTTAACATAACATAAAGTCAAGCTGGTGTTAGAAACCTGATAAATGTTCTTATTAAAGGAAAAGACATAGTCAACACTTCAACTGAGTTTTTTGATTTGTTTCCATCTCCACCATCATCAGAACCAGTTGGAACCTTCCACCCAAATGAAGAGGAAATTTCTGCAGCATAAGATGAAAGGCAAGATCTGACAGGAAGCACCACTTCTGCACTATCCTCAAGTTCTACCATAGGAAAACGAGATCGTGCCCAGAAAACAGCTTTGGAAAATGAAATTGGAAGGACAGCAGGATAGATATCAACTAAAACATCAAGCCACAACATTGGAATGCACATCCACCCTTGGCAATCTTGAGCAGTCATTCTACTCTGCACTCTGAATTGACTCCAAGAACTACTACTACTCTTCTCTTCACCATCTGGACTAGTTGGCAGCCAAATATCATTTTCATCATCCAACTCAATGACCTCATATGCCATGTCACTATCTGTGCTTGGATTTGTGCAGCAATTCAGCACTGAATATATTAAAGCAGTAGCATCTGATACTATTATAGTCTGTACAAGGTCAAACGCAGGTTGCCTTAATGAATTGTGAAGCGACGAGTCCTTCAGAGATGACACAAGGGCAGGTCCCCTGTCCAACACAAATGTTGAGAAATGATTAGTTAACTACACTAATGAATAAAGGATTAGCCCAAGTATATCATAAATGCATCGCTTTGTGGTTAAGCTCATTCATATTATATACTCGCAGCAGTTTTGTATTGAGTTCTCAGACAGTTCGGTATGTACATTCACATCCATACATTTTACAAATATGGTACCTAGCCCCTACCTTACTATTGTGGCAACGGAAATGCAGCATTAAAGAAGGCTCATTATTGTGCTTCACCTCATCAAAATCACTTTTAGGTTTTTTCCTGGTTTTCCCAGCAATAAGTAGAATGCAGTAACATGAACAAGCTTCAAGGGATGCTCTAAATAGGGAATAGGATATAGTCCTATCAGGATGTCCACTATACAGATAAAGAAGTTATAGGAAAGTGTCCATTTGCTCATAAAGTTTTAATATGCCTACAAAAGGATCCTTATCTGTAAAAAAGATACAACTTATACTTTCAGTAATAAATATTATTAAAGGGATTTCCATGTGTCATGGTAAATAACAGAGTTACAATCCAGTGCATGACTGCATTCTTAGTTGTTTGCATTATTATATTGAAGCGGGGTAAACTGACTTCTTTTTTCAGCAAACAACGACTACTCAGTTACTAATTTTAATTTCAAAACCAGAAGGGGGGGACTGACTACATACCACATATGCGCACACTCAAAAGGAGGGCAAGGTGGGTTCATCTTGTAACCTCGGTGTACAACAAGAACTGCTATCTGAAAAGACAATCTTGAAATATATATTAAATATAATTAAGCCAAAACAACTTGCAGTGTCAATTACTAAAACCAACCAGGCCACACATTATATACAGCCATCATGCAAAAATCTAAATGTTACCTGACATGCCAATTTTCTTGTTAGAATGCTGAAGTTACTGCTCACTGGCACTTGATGAAGGAGAAAGTATAGAAAATGCCTACGTTGCTTTTCATGCTCCCCATCTTGCAATGCTTCAAGAGACTGGAACATGGGATCAAAGTATCAAACATCTAAATAATGTTAACACAACTCCCAATATATATAATATAATATACACACGCACACAAAAACAAAGAAACAAACAGCAGATCATGATGCATACATGCCTGTAGAAAAGGTTGGAAAAGACCAAAAATATCTTTATGGGTTTTCTCATTGTGAATATGGAAGCATTGACCAAGTAGAGTGTTGCGCATTACACTTGGAGACAATGTAGACCTTAACCAAAGCTTACAACCTTAAAACAAGCCAGAAGAACAAAAGAAAATGTCAGCCAAACGAATATAAGTTAAAAATAAGACCCTTGGAATTGGAAACAGAAAATACACACCAAGCATTTCGAAGAGTAGTCTCAAGCAAGTAACCGCATGTGAAAATTCAAGTGAATCACCACTAATATGATTGAGTACAATATCCAGAAAAAAGGGATAGCGTTCCAATATCCCTTCTTCAAAAGTTGGAGGATCCAAGAAGCCAAGCCTTTACAAAACATACAAAAAAATGTATAATGAAAACACTGGTAAAGAGAAGACTGGATTAAAGATTGGTACAATTAAAACACACTTCTTACAGTGATTTGATACCAATCCATAAAGACACACGATCCAGATGAGTTCTTGGTGTTGAAGTCTCCAAAGCCAATGGCAAAGTATCTGCCTCTAAACAGCCAATAAATTTCTTAAGCAATGGCTGCAAAGGTTCCAGGTCTGTTGCTCTTCTACACAGAGACAAACACATTGATCATTACCAAAAAGATAAAAAGGTTTCTAAATGTCTCGCAGCAGAAAACTATATCTTAATACAGTGCTGAGGAAAAGATAAGAATGAGGTTATTTTAACGATTCCATGAATGGTAATTGGTAATATATCAAACCATACCCTACCCTACCACACATCTGAAATAAACTCTGGCTTCATGTCTTCCATATCTTTATTTTTTCATAAAAGAGGATGCTCGTTTTTAGATAAGATTTTATTAAATATTTTTTCTGGGATTTATACACACAATTTCCTTTCAGAAAACCCAACTTCCATGGGGCATCATCAACTTAAATATGAAATCACAATTAGTGAAGCTGAAGTCTTTTCATGCCAATGAACAATAAGTACCTCAGCTTTCCCATTGATCCTGCTAACCGATATCCAACAGAACGAACACTTCTCTTGCAAAAAAGTAATGCATACACTCCCTGGAAAAAAAAAATTGGCTCACTGTGTAACCAATCTAAAATAGTGAATCTGCTAGCAGAAATATGCAGCAAGTAAAAGAAACAAAAATTACCGGAAATTGTTGATTCCCGGACAAAGCCAGTTCATGCTTATTATCAATAGCTTCAATAAACAACTCAAACTCACTGAATAGAGGCTGATAATCTAAGAGGATTGGGAACATCAATACCTGTGTCAAATGAAGGGGGGAGGAAAATAAATTGATAAACTCTGAGCTTCAAATTAGAAAATTTATACACAAACAAAATAAAATGGAATTAAGATACAAATTAGTGCATTTATAACAACATGAAGAGAATAACTATTTTAGCATAAAATTAAATCCATCAGTTCCCAGTCTAATCATATTTAATTTGCACTTCTCCATGAACTTTTCAATCCATCCAGTATCAAAAATTCCAATGCGAAAAAAGATATGTAATCATATATTGAGGAAAACAGAAAATAAATTTTGATGTAACAATACAATCAACAAATTTCCAATACTTATTCAAAAGCAACAAAAATCTCTACTTATAAAGACACAATTCAAATAGATAGAATGTAAATTATTATATCAACTATACTGACTTAGAATTAGGGACAGAGGAAAGCAACAGTAAACGTACCTCATATAAGACATTAACAACTTCAGCATTATCACGAGCAGGATCATATTCTTCCCCTGCCACTTTTGCATTGATATCCCGCAGGTGTAATGTCACCCTCTCATAATCAAGCTTTTGCAAGACATCAAGAAGAGGACCAATAGAGCTAGACTCATACTCCGTATTATACATGTCTTGGGCTTGATGATGCTGAGAAATGCATTGCAGGCAGCGCCGCATTTCATCAGAGATTCTCTTCCATAAACGCCTAAGAGGTGAATCTTGGCTGTCATCTTTGAAGTAATTGTAAAAAGTCTCCAGAAGGGGCCCCATTATATCCCATGAACCACACCAAATATGACTCTCACTAGGCAAACATATTAGAAAATTATATGCATCTGCAAACCTGACAATAATTAAAGGTGTTACGGAAACAATTCCAAGGCTCATAAGATATGAAATCAACAAGGCAACAGTGCCTCAATAAGAACATAGCTTAATTCTTTTCATGCAGAAGAAAAGAATAACACAATCCCAATAATCACTAAGCATGAATAATGATTATGTCTCATAATCACTTATTTATTTATTTTAAATTTCACTATATTTTATCCAGTGCTTATTCTGGGGGGAGGGGGAAAATGTATAATGTATATGCAGAAAATAGAGTAAACATCTGATGTAAGTATCATCACTCTAAATTTTTTATTTTTTATTTATAAACAAGACCATCACTCTGAATTTACTTATATTTCCGCAACTACTAAAAAAAGTTCCCTTTCAAAAAAAAATTATAATTGAAGAGAAACCTAATTCTACATTGGAACTCTGTGATTATTAAAACAAATAGCGGTTAGTTGATAGGAAATTTGATTGCTGCTGGTGCTAAAGACAAAAAGGAAAATTGGCGAGAACCATTGTTCTTTGTGGAGGTGGAGGCTACGACGTTTCGAGAGATCAACAATATCGCAGTCGTCGCCGTCGCCGTCATTCTCTTCTTCTTCTTCGATGCCTCTCCACCGGTCCAGTAGCTCCCGCCTAGTAGCAAGTTTGTTCGCCATTGACATTGGTAGGGTTTGAACCTCAGCTTTTGAATTCGCACATAAATTCTCACATCATCATACTAATGATATCGGGAATGGTAACGTCTCTTTTAACCTGCGAGACGAAAATGGCGGAAATTAGGTTAACCATTTTTTTTCGTTTTATTTCGCGCTCTTCATACTTTAACGGTGAATTTATATTATTATTTTAATAAAAAAATTATAAAAATATATTTACTTTGAACCAATTTACGGATTTATTATACTCAGTTGTTGCCGCACACAAACGCAAAAAGTGAGGCCTCACATAAGCGCAAAGCTATGCAAAGTCGCGTCCACTGACAATACGTGACACCAAAACCAAAAATTCACTAATTTATCGTAAAATTTCGGAAGATAATAACGGTGTCTAAATCAATTAATTTTTTATTTTTAATTCCACGTAACTTTTAGAGATTAATGACATTTCATTGAAGGGAATTTGGTCAAAAATTTTAAAAATGTGATTAATGACACAATCTATTACTATTTATATTGAGACTATATATATATGGGGTTTGCATTTATCATGCAACATGACACAAAAAAGTTTCATACACACACAATATTTCATGGGGCTCGCACTTTTTGAAGCAAAAAAAAAAAAAAAACTAAAGCACGCAAAACGAATCTCTAAAACATTACACAACCATTTTTCCTACAACATAACTCTTATAAAACCATATATATATATATATATATAATAATGTATATTTAATTATAATAATACTTTATTATACTATGTCAAGAGAAAAAAGGAAAAAAAATATCGTCCATTTTTTCTAGAGTATAAAATTAAACCGATCTGCAACTAATTTTGTTTCATTGACCAGAAATCAACAAATAACAAAAGCTTTAAAATTTGAATCGTTTCAAGTGCCATTAATCAATTCCACATAATTTTTCCCTTGGAGTGAACGGATTTTTGCCAATTATTATCATAAACGGTACCCCATAACCTAAAAATGTTAAAATGTGCAAATCACAAACTTGTTGCTCTGATTTTGGAAAGCATAATTAAATTCTTCACTTATCCGTGAGATAGTAAAAGAAAATTCTTTCATATTGATAACTTCTAAAACCAACATATATTGCATGCACATATGATCTCTGGACCTAATTCTGCTTCCTATTTTATTTATTTTTTAGCTTATTTCTTGGTGGCTTATACATAATCAATCTTCGATCTATATTGCCTACGTAGGATACATGTTTAGGAGAAATCCATGATGTAGCGATTATGGGTGCATCATGGTTAGGCCTTCAAATTAAAGTTTGCAATATGTTCAAAGTATCGAGCAATTTGATTTTGACCATGTTGGTAGCAAAAGGAATTCTAATGCTCCATTAGATGGACTATTACTCGGGTATTCAAAAAAAATTTGACCAGATCTTCTTCAATAAGATGTCATTGTGTAGATCTTAAAAAATTATGAGAAATAAAAAATACCTTATTCGAATACTCGAGTCGAAAGTTATGGTTTTTCGAAGTTTTACAATCAAAATGTTGACTTTTTTGTGATGTATGTTGTCACCGGACGAGTCGTGCCTGTGTGGGATGCAACTTTGCATAGGTTGCACTTGTGTGATGCGTGACTTGTTATGCCTACTAAGAGCACGACTTAGTACAATAAATCCGTAAATTGGTTCAAAATAGTTATATTTTTGTAATTTTTATTAGGGTAAAGGATTTCTCCGGACAATGGAGATAAGTTATCTCTGGTGAGCTCAAAACGACGTCGTTTTGAGGCAAAAATCAAAGTGTTTTTGTAATTCTAATATATTGCAGGGTTATATTAGTCTTTATCTTTATAATTTTTAAATTTTATAACTCCAAAACGACGTCGTTTTGAGCTCACTGGAGATAACTTTATCTCCGATAAATAAAGAAATACTTTTCCCTTTTTATTAATATAACATTATATTAAAAAAAAATTGCCCCTTTTATTTTCATATAAACGCTGTTGTATAATATACCAAAAATAATTAAATACAAGACTAAAAAGGTAAGAAACTCCTTCTAATTAACACTCCCTAACACAACTATCCAAATTAACAACACTCGACATATTAGTTTTATATTAACCACCTCAACATGTCTAAATTAATAGTTGTATTTTCAAAGCATAAAACTTGCAGCAAACATAACTTATATTCAACTCCCTTGCTAGTTTCTACTAGGGGTAACTCATTTCTGCATTTTTTTTTCATGTCCATGAGCGGATCTATTAATCTTTTATTAAGAAAATTATGTTTTTCCCCTGTTATATCACGACATTAATATATTTTTTACAAAAATAAGATTGAATTAATTAATTGTTCGAATCGACACACAAATCGAAAATAATAAAGAGAAAGGGAAGAGAGATTTGACACAGAGGTTTACTCTGATTCACCCAATGTAAGCTACGTCTAGCCTATATGTACTATATTCATGTCACCGCCACTCTTTACAAGTCACCAGTTGATTTTGTCTTTATCTAAATACCAATGGCGGAGCCTGAATATTTTTCTAGAGGGGCGAAAAATCAAATGTACAAACCAAAGTAAATTGGTTAGGACTTTATTATAGAAGTAAATTTAGTGATTTTGCCATTGAGTCAGTGTACAAAAGAAGATATATCGAAGTAAATATACATAAGACATGCCTAAGTAAAAATTGGTTAGGACTTTAGTAGCCTCTAATGCATATCATTGGACGTCCACCATAAAAAAAATTTCTTCAAATTTTTTTCTTATGGATTTCTATTTATTTTTCACATCTCGCGGATAGGTCACGGTTTGGGGGAAATTTTAGTGCTTCGGGCCTATGTGCTCCTTTCATTAAGGGGCTGACACTTGATAAAAAAATAATTTTGCTCTCTCCTCTCTCCCAATTTTGATTGGTCCGGACCATTAAGTCAATGGTGCTCCTGGAACATCAAAATTCTTCTCCACGGTTAGATGCGATGCCGCGACACACAAGATAAATGCACCACTTATGTGTAGCTGGACAAAATTTATTGTAAACATCTAAACACAATAATAATTAAGAACTCACAATTGAGATATTAGAGTGCTCGATGTCTTCTGTGATTCTGCATAATAACACATTCACTTAAGTCTATCAGCTCAACTCTAAAATGTTACCCCACACTACCTCTGCAACGAAAGTTCCCCCATAGTAACCTTTACAACGAGAAGGTATTTAATGGGGTGCGTGTGTACCTTCACTTTCAGAAATCAGGTGAAGCTTTGAAAAGTGGTGATTTTTGACAACTACTCGCAACGTCTTCGTTTGATCTTTTTTCTCTCTTGTTCTTTAGTGAGGGGAGGACCACTCACCCCTAATAAAAAAAATCTAAAAATTTAAAGAGCGTGAACGGCCGCCCACCCTAGCACCCCTGCCTCCACCTCTGTTCCGAACAATAATTTATCCTCAAAATTACCGGTCACTTGAATTTTGGCTCTTATATTTTTTTTTATTTCCTGCAATTATTATATCAACCACAATTCCGCAAATGCTACTGTATTTTTTTTTATAGTTAGTATTTGTTTTGCTTAATTTTTTTTTCCAGTTCTCTTCTCCTTATATGAATAAGCCAAGCCAAACACTTTGATACAAAAGCTTACGCTGTCGTGTGCTATATTAACAATTGCCTAGCTGAATGCCTACACGTCTAATTGACTTTCTTATTTGCCATATCATCTTAGTGTTGTCATATGTGTATGTGGGGAGTAAATTCTGTCGCATGTTGATTAATGTGATGCGGAGAAATCATAATTATATAAAGGTGGATTAATAGTGATAAAGAAAGACAAAAAATAAATAATAAAATAAGTAGTTATAAAATCATCACTGTTAATTTATTTTTCTATGATTAAAATTCTTCCACGAATAAAACATGAGTACGTACATATTCATTGAAGTTTTGAATTTCAACAATACTGGTGCGTAGGGGTGGCAATACAGGTATTGACCCGCGGGTTGACCTGTGACCCGACCCGCCAAATCACGTGTCGTGTCAACCCGCGGGTCAGGGTGGGTCGTGTCATGGTTGTGTATATGTGACCTGTTTTTTTTCGTGTCGGGTCACGTGTCAACCCGCGGGTTCGCGTGTCAACCCGCACAGTGTCATTTTTTTATTTTTTATTAAATATTTTATTATATTATTATTTTTATTCATTTATATATTGATATATATAGTCATTGTTTAGTATAGAAAAGAATAGAAGGAACTAAAAATCTCAAAAAACAAAAACTAATCTTTTTTTATTGTTTTTAATTTATTTATTTTTCAAAAAATCTCACTTTTTTTTTTAATTTTAAATTTTGCGGGTCGTGTCGTGTCGTGTCGACCCGTGACCCGCAACGGGTCGTGTCAGGGTTTGTGTTTTACGACCCGTTTACAAAACGTGTCGTGTCAAATAGTGTACGGGTCAAAAACGTGTCGTGACCCGTATTGCCACCCCTACTTGTGCGTTAGCGTACTATTGCAATACAAATTGCGACATGTGTATTAATTTTTCACACCAGTTTGCTTAAGTGGAATTGAAATACTGTTTTTTCTCTTGTAGAAACACAACGCATAAAAGAAAGGGGTTTGCATCTATCATTTCACATGACACAAAAAAGTTTTCTACACACACAATATTTTGTGGGAGTCGCACTTTTCGCATTTTTTGAAGCAAAAATAAAAATAAAAAATTAAAGCACGCAAAACGAATCTCTATAACATTATACAATCATTTTTCTTACAACATAACTCTTGTAAAACCCTAAAAGAAAAGCTCCTAAAAATTCCTTTGTTTTCTTAATTTCCTTTATTTTCTTATTGTGTTTCTGTTATTGCCTTGATGTTGTGTCTGTTACAATTCTATTGATGATGGAAGGACAAAGTAGTATCCGTAGCGGTATCTTGAAGGAGAAGGCATAGAAGAAAAATTACAAATTCTCTCTCTCCAATTTCTCCGGACTCTTCTTTCTACCTTCTCTCTCTCTGTTATCTTAGTTTTTTCTTATTTTTCCTCTTTTTTCCCGAGAACGTGTTATTAATATATTATTATTTAAATAATAAGTTTCGAAAACATAATATTTTAAATCAATTTAGAAATTTATTACACTCAGCCACGCTTAAAATGAGTGTGAATGTTGAGTTTGTACTCTTTTACTTAAGTCCACCAGGGGCGGACTTATATCGGGGCTAGAGTGGGTCCAGTGGCGGACCTAGGAAAAAAAAAATTATATGTGCACACTGCCCCCGAAGATCTTTTTTAAAGAAAATTTAAATGTATTAATTGTAGTAGTTAATTGATAAAAAACCAACCTCTATCGATGTCTATTTGATCCAAAGTTGACCACCTTTGCTTAACAAAAAAACGTGAAAAATCTCATGCGATTCTCTTCCAATTGATGAAGATTGAATTTCAGGAATCATTGATATCCATTAAGGTTTGGAGCTAATAAGGTTTATGTTTCAAAAAAAGAAGAAGAGACAAAGCAATGAGGTAGGATTTAAGTTTTAAGTTTTTTTTTTTTTTTGGTAAAGAAGCTTTAAGCTTTTAATTATATGGGTTGGTTGGGTTGGGCTTGGGCCTATTTTTAATTTTTTCTTTTCAATCTTACTAGTTTTTTTTTTTACTTGACCTGAATCACTCACCCCTTAAAAAAGATTCTCAAATTTTTGTGTCTGCATGTGCAGACACAGGCAACAACATCGGTCCGCCTCTGGGTGGGCCCCGCCCCCTTTAAAATATGAAAATATATTTTATTATATAATATGCAACATAGTCTGTAAAAACAAAATTTTGAAAATGCTTTTAAAAAGTGAAAGACAAGCTATGCTATTCATAAAAAAGTGTTCCACTCGTTCATTGCATCCAATTAGAGATAATTATTATTTATCAGTTTCAACCTGCCAGCATATATGGCAAGTTTTGTTCTTGGTTTGCTACCCTCCCCAATCAATGTGGAAAGTTGGCTTTTCCGATTTATACAAAGAAGAGTTCAGTTAGTAATGCATATTCACTCTACCTATCAAATTTGTCTAGAATTTGATTTTATATTGATTGATTATCTAATTTTCTTTTTATAATCATTAAAAATTTCTACAAATTGTCATATCAAAACTCAGGAGAAGAGTATTTTGACTTTGTTGGCAAAGAAAAAAAGGTCAGTAATAATTATCAATTATTAGTTGGGACCAAATGCTAAAGATAAATAACACATTAATTAATTTACTGAAGAAATCAAAGAAAGTGCATTTATAACACCAGAAGGCATGAAGGTAAACAATAAAAAATTGATTTTACAAACAAAATATAGGGTCTTAAGGCTAGTTCCTCATTGAAATAGAGAGTTTATTGGACCATTGTCACCGGAAGCAAAAAATTGACATTCGAACAAAAAAATTGGCAAAAAACTACGTAATTTTATTAAGTTCTTCTTAACAGGTATTTTTGTATTCTTTCTGTGATCATCCAACCAAAATTGGCATTGTCTTTTTATAATAGTAATATAAATTTTTGTCCCCTGTCATATAATTTTCTGGGTCCGCCGCTAATTGAGCTAAAAGTATAAGAAGAACCCAAGAAGCCTAGAACCCAAAGAGCTTAGGGGCTAGGATTTCTATAAATACTACCACTTAAATATCATCAGCCTCTAAGGTGATTGAACAAAAGAGGTAAGCTTAGATATAAAAAAGTGCTCACACACTTTCTATTCTCTCTCGAGAAATCGTTTGGAATGCTTGTCAGATAGAAGAGATATTTGTTTGTGCTAGAAAGATATGTTCATGATGTGACAAAGGAGATAATAGTTCATGAGTTCGTGTTGTGATAGAGGACACCAATTCGTGGAGTATCATCTATGATTGCATCCCAAACCGCAACGATCTAAACGCTTCCGCAGATCCAATTGCATCTATAATTGGTATCAGAGCCGGATTGCGTGTTTGAATGTGGATCTAATTTTTGATTTACCATTATTTATGTAATTATGTTTTATGGTATGTTTATTGTTGGGTTTAGCTCTTTCACTAAAGCCCAATAGAGTCTATTGTGTAAGAAGAGCACAAGAAACCTAAAGCATATTCAGCTTAGGGTTATGGTTTCTTAGAACTCATATATATTCTACACATAAAGTCATTGAACAGAAAAATAGAAAAAATAACACCAAATATGTTGAAAAATTTAAAAATAATTTATTTCTTTTTTGTCTTATTTCTTTTTTCATATTTTTAACAATGACAAAAAAGGCTAAAAGTGAAAAGAAAGTTAGAAGAAATAAATATCAAACATACCTAAATTAAAAAGAAGAAAATTGTTTACCAAAGAAAAAAAGAAGAAGAAAATTGGGTGGTTGGAGACGTATTGTGCTCATCAATAATGGAGGAGCAGTTCAAAAGTCTCGTCTGGTGACTCGTATTTGAACATGGTTACAGAAAGACGAGGAAGTGAGATTAGTTCATTCCTATAGTGAAAGTAATGTCTTTGTTGATTGGTTGTCAAAATATCCTTTAGACCATCCCTTATATAACAACATGTGTATTTTTCCCTCCCCCTTCTGGTGTTTGGCCGTTGTATTTGGCTGATTTTTCTTCAAATTTTTTGGCTTCGTAGATTTGCTGTGAGTTGATCTCTGCAGGTTTATTTTCTTGCAGACTACCCAAAAAGAAGAAGAAGAAAATAATATCAGGACAAAAAAATAAAAATAAATATGTTAGGAACTTATAGATTTATTTTTTATTTATTTTTTGTTTTATTTGTTATCTTATTTTTTCTTTTATTTTTTGTTGTCTTCGGTCTATTTCATTCTTTTTTTTTGGTAGTTTATTTTATTCTTTTGTATTTAGATTATTTTTTTTATTTTTTCTAGCATTGTAATAAGTTTTCAACATATTTAATTTTTTTTTTCTTTTTTTTATCCTTAATTTATTTTCTTCTTTTTGATTTAGATATATTCGATCATTTTTGTCTTCTATAAATCTTGTTTTTTATTTTTAGTCTTTTTTTTTGTAAGTGTTATAAGTTTCAACCATATTTATTCTTATTTTTCCCTTTTTTATTATGAGTCTATTCTCATATAAAAAGGGTAACCTAGGTAGAGTATTTAAGTTTTTAACCATATTAAAAATATATTTGAAATATATTTGAAATAAAAAAATCATCAAGGGATAAGTGATTAAAAAAAACTTGAAGTGTAAGTGATTAAAAGTAAAACCACTTAAGATTTTTCAACTTTTCCCTATAAAAAATGTACCATACACCTCGTTTCATTTAAAATAACACCCAAGTTGTCTCAAAACAAACATTTTCCCCATCTCCCTCAAGTTATAAGGATTTGATATGAATCGTTCAAACAATATAAATCCATCAACAAGCCCTTCAATTTTTGGGAAAGTCTAGTTGTTTCCCCCGCTAATTTTTATAAGTAAAGAACACACTACCATTTTATCAAAAAAAAAAAAACGAACACACTACCAAGTTGTAATAATTTCCAAGGCTGGAATGTTGGCCAAACTCAAATTCTAATGTGGGCCCTTCAAAGGGTTGATTATGTCATACAAAATTGCAAAGCGAATTATAAGGAATTGAATGTGTTGTAGAGGTGTTGCAAGACCAGTTGGAATAATATAAAACAGAGAGAGGGTGAGAGTGAGAAGCAAGATTTAGAAAAGAAAAACCTACCAAATGGTCATAACTCACTTAGGGCATTGAAGTTGAGCAGGCAGGGTGAGAGCATGTGTTCAATTCTCCACTTTTTTCAGTATCATTTTTGAGGAGGAGTTTAAAGTATTAATTCTAGTCTTGAATAGGATTAGTCACGAAGTGATGAATCAATTGGAATATTTCAAAAAAAAAAAAAAAAAAAAACCTATCATGTTCTTGTGCGGCGGTTTATGGCCTTCCGCAGAAGGGCCTGACGTCCAGGGAATGGGTTGGCATTAATGCCATTCTGATTCTGAGTCTGTCCCTTGTCGTCCTCGTCGTCATCATCCACGAGCATGTGTTGTTGATGTGCTTCTGCTTCTGTCTTCGATCTCATTTTCTGCCTTTCTCTTCTTTCCATCCTCCTAGTGCTAGTGCTAGTGCTAGTGTTCCGCAGTTGAGGTTGAGGTTGAGAGAGTGATTGTGAGGCAGGTGGTGGGTGATGTTGGCGTCTTGGAATTCTACCACCTTTAGAAGTGCCGAGAAGGTCAAAATCAACTTTAGCCCAACCAAGCTTGTCTAGGTTATCCCAACCAAACCTCTCACTTATATCCACGAGCTCAGAAGAAGAAGAAGAAGAAGAAGAAAAGTTGACATTGACATTATTGCCATTCAACACATTGAGAGCTAACTCCCACTCGATGCGGTCTCTGTAGATTGGGTCTCTAAGGACTTTGTCTGCAAGGTTACCCCACTCCTCAAAATTCCCTGCTCTACAGTTTTTGCATACCCACTTCAGGTACCTCGACGGAAGGCTTCCTAGCATCTTCCCTTTGTATTTTCCGAATTCTATTACTCTGTCTCGTGCTGCCACACTTTCTCTTTCTGATGATTCCCTTCTCAATGACACTGACACCAACACTCCCCGATCAGTTTGATTTATTATACAAGGATTCTTAAAGTTAAAATAAACATGATGATGATGCTGCAACAGATTCATCATCGAGGAGACTGGAGACAGAGGATAACTATGATTTATCAACAACTGCAGCCGCGGCGCCACTCACTCCACTCAGATAAATGTTTTGAGACAGTTGGGTAGGGTTGATATTTTTTCAAAAGTAATTATATTTTTGGTCCTGACAAAAAAGCACCGTCTTCATTTTATTTCTTAAAAAAAAAAATTAGTATAGTAAAGATTTCTAACAAATTTAAAGTGGATCCATTTAATTAAAATAGTAGTTACTTATAAATTTAAAAAAGATCCACGTTAATCTATCAAAAAAACTAAAATAGATCTACTTTAAATTTCATAAGGACTAACAGACTAATTTTTTTTATAAGAGACTAACGTGAGAATCTATTTTTTTGTTAAGTAACAAAAATAATATTTACTCTTTTTTCAATTTCCTTAGTCAGTGGGGTCCACGTAGACTTATCCCAAAAAAATATTATGAGTTTAGTGGTGCTAAAAAAGACCAAAAGGAAAAGGAAATTTTTTTTGGCAACCATACAACGGGATACTAATATTTATCAACAAAGGGGGGAAAAAACAGAGAGAGAGAGAGAGAGAGTTTTGTTGGGGTGAGAGGGCATTGCTTGTTCAGTTCAGATGTCATATTGTTGGTACGCTTTGGCGAGCAACGCTCTTCCAATGTCACAGGCACAACACAGTTGGCAATCCAAACCCTTGTTTCAGCACTTGCACTTTCTCTCTTCACAATCACAATTGCATGCTGCTACTATTAGTATCGCTATCACTGGCCTCCTCAGGTTTCCTCCCGCTTCTTGTTCACGGGTTCAGGAAATGTCCGTAGTCGATCCATCCTCATCCTCATCCTCAGCCTCACAAGATGAACAGGAAAGCATGATGAACAACTACTACAAAAGTCCAAGTCCAAATCCCAACGATGATATTGATGAGCAAGATGATGAAGAAGTGGGAATTTCTAAAATACAAGTGCCCAGACAGAAACACATCCCTGTTTCCAAGTCCCAACTTCTCGATGCCATCCTCTCTCTCATGTTCAACCAAGACCAAGATGATGCCCATCACTTTCGCCTTCTCACCTCGTAAGTTTCACATTACATTACATTACATTACTTTACATTACTACTCTCCTCTCCTTTTCTTTTCAAACACTTGTCTTCTTCTTAAATCATCTTGCTGAAATATGTGGTGTCATCTTCTCTTTCTCTTTTTTTTTTTTTTTCACTTTTTATGCATATTTTACGGCAACAACAGATGCTTGGACTCTATACTTCATGCTGAGCATAAAACTATCTTAGAGGAGATGCGTTCCGATTATCACCTTACCAATTCACTCCAAACTGAGGGTGAGGGCTCCGTCATTCAGAATCCACCAGATTCCGAGAAACAAGTCGTGGCGAATGGGATGGACTCCGATTTGGTTAGAAATGACATCCTTGGAGTTGAGGACGGGAAGGTCTATCAGGATGTGCAGGTTCAACTGGAAAATCCTATGCTTTCCAACCGTGGTTTGGACCTGAGGAGTCTTTTACGTTCTCTGGACATGACAGGCAAGAAAGATTATGATAGGGGTTCCAGGTTTGTCCCAAACAGACACCGTTATGCTCCTTTCTAATTATTATGGAGCAAGCATTGCACTGCATTTGTTTTAATTCAATTGATGCTCTGTAGATAAAAATAGAGAGAAATGCTGTAATGGTAGTTCCAGTCAATATACTTCAAAATTACATATATCATCATTAATATGCTTCTTAAGGATCAAGTAGAAATCAATTTAAAATTAGGTGAATCACAAGTTGGAAAAGAATCCAAGTTAGGGGAATGACTACTTTATGTTTCTTGAAAATCTCGTTTTCCATCTCTCTAATCAATTTTTTTTTTTTTTTTGAATTTGGATCCTTCTTATTTGGGCACATAATGAGAAGGCCCCTGATGCTCCCGTAAGAACAAAAGTCTGTTACCAAGAGCTCAACACAAAGAAAGGTAGAGATAGACCGAAACTTATTGGGAGAAGGTAGTAAAACAAGACTTAATAGAGTGTGATATAGATTGGCGGACGGTGTGCCTTAGAACGGAATGAAGAAGAGCTATAAGCATGGTGGAGGGTTAGACCCGTTGTTATTCCTATGTTCCATATAGTCCCTTTTTAGTCTTTTTCCTCTTTATTTCCCCCTCTTCTTCTTTTCAGCTTCTTTTATTACTTTTATATATATATATATATATATATATATATATATATATTATTACTATTTTATTTATTTATTTTTATTTTTTATCTTTTTTCAACCTTTTCGTATCTTTTATTTGGGTTCATCTACCACCCCTCAATTAATTTGAGATAAAGGTGTAGTTGATGTTGATGTTGGATCCTTCTGATTTCAAATTACGTCCTGTTAGATCCTTTATTGGAGCCTTTCCCTGAAAGAAGGAATCAATTGCATAGGCAGACCAAGTCAGAAAATTCAAAATCAGAAGGACAACAATAAATTTAAAAAGAGTAGAAATGTGTTTCAACATTTTCTTTTTCGACCATGAATTAATGTGAGGGGCTAATCTAAAGGCCAGGATAGGTAAGATGGGAGCTCTTCATATAACAGTGTAATATATAATATGAATGCATATGTTTAAACAAAAAGGAGATGCCTACTTGAGTATTGTTCTTTTCATCTTTTCATTTTTTTATTTGTTGCTCTGTTTCCATTTTGTTCAAAACGATGCTTTGACTAACTCATCATTCCATATTTGTTGGCAGTGTTACTATTGCTACTCGTTTCCAACGTGCTTTCATGCAGCTTCTTTCTGACGCGCAATTCGAAGAACTATCAGCTAGGGATCTGATGTTAACATCTGCATTGAACACAGACTATCTTCTTACCTTGCCAATATATGTTGATTGGAAGAGAGAATATGAGTCTAATGCCATAATATTTAGGTAATTCCATATATATTATTTCTGCATGTTTGTTCTTTCATATTAAATTTTAAATCAAATTTTGGAAATTAATCTTGAATCCTTAATATGCACATATATCATTTTAAATTTGCAAAGGGATAAGTAGATCTTGCTATGCCATGCTAGTAATTTTTGAATGATAGTTTCAATATCGACGCTTCAAACATGTGAGTGAACTTCTGTGTGATCGATTACTGAATAGTGAAATAATATATTACGTTCTTTATTCTTTTTGTTTTTTTAATTGCTGCATAGTTACCTTCTTTTTTCTCTTCTTTAGGATCTCTTGCCTTGCATTTGATTTAAGCAATGGTTTATCAATGCGTCTATCTTTACCTGTTACTATAATGGGAATTCCTATGTTTTTCTGAAACTTCATGGTACTGTCTTTATTTTATGTGGTTATTTCTGAGTGGATATTCACCTGGTATCTGTTCTAACTGTTCAGTTAAGCTTCTAGTTTGGGTAACCTTCCAGATGAAAATATTTTACAACTCTTTAGGTGGAAGTGGACTTAAATAATGCAAAATATATAATTTAGCATATTTCTTCTGTTTATCTAGGAGTAATGTATTGCTTTTTCTATTGTAGGCGGGGTTATGCAACTGAGAAGCAGAAAGGCCTACTAATTGTTGAAAAACTGGATTACTTACAGTCTAAGCTTCTACGAAAAATCTTCTCTGTTATATCAAAACCACTAGCAAAACTTGGGACCTGGATTAGCAAGGTAATTATTTTGTTCTTGTTCCATCATTTAGCTTTTTTGATATCTGTGTAGAGATATAGAATAATGCCATTTTTCAGGCATGAGAAAGACAAAATTCTTTACACACATTTTCTTGCATAAATATATTGTCATAAATTGTATAGATAATTAGATATTTCATAAGATGCATCAAACATGGCTTAAATGCTTCCACTGTCAGTAATCTTCTCCAGATATTCAAAATTTCAAATGACTAGCGAACAAGAAATTATGCAAAGGGAATTCAGAATCATAATGTAAAAGGTATAATAGTTTTCCAGAGTAAGAAAAATTAACATGTATTATCAAGTTAGAGCAGGAAGATCCCCTGTTGACATTGTCTTTATATTTATCCACTCAATGGAATTAATTTAGGCACATAATCTTTGATCTTTTAATGTGTAGAATATGATACTAAGGAATTTGAATTAGATTAGAGCCTTATTTGAATATGCTGACATGTAAGACTTGCATGATTGTATGTAGGTAACATGTGAGATCACGTTTGTTCAGTCAAGCAGACTAGGGACACTGGAAATAATACATTTACACTTGATGTATTCAATTATAGCATCTAGTGACTTTTACTTTGATAAAATGTTAATCTATAGCTAGACCGAAGAGGTGAGATTGTGGAAGAGTATGCTGTGGGAAGGAATTACTAATACTTGGGCATGTGAGATGCTATTGTTACAGAAACTGATTTCCTTTTCACTAAAATGCGTGTTCACATATAACATCAGACTATTTTGATGTTCAAAATTCCCAACGCAAACGTTATTAGGGAGAGGGTTCTGGAAATTGGAATCCAGAAACATATTTGTAATTAGGTAACGAAATTAGCCAAATTTCAGAAATGTTCACCAGGATTTCTTGAACCATAATTCTCCCCAATTATTTAGGGTATCAACTTTCTAAGACTCTCTGTACATAATTGATATTATAGCACTCTGCATGTGTAACTTTCATTCTCCATATTGCAACACTTTATGCTTTCTTGACTGTCACCCCTTTTTTTTATGAGAGCCATAAATAGTTTTCTCTCTCTGTTTTTTCGTACTAGCACGAAACATAAAGTTTTTGATATGGTTTGTCTGTAAATTGTGTTTAATCAACTTAATCTCAACAGTCAATCTATCTATAACAGCATGGCTTATGATTACTTTAATATTATCTCTGGTTTGGTATTGTCAAGTTAGGGGTAATGCATGATATCATGATTATGCCTAACTTGTCAAAATTATCTTTCAAGTTTTAGTACCTTAAGTATCAGGTATAACATGTTTTGTTCTCTTTTGCAGCTTTATGAAAATGCCGGTCAGAAACAAGAAGTACAAAATTGGACAGAAAGATTGAGGCTTTGGCTAAAGGAACTGTCAGTATTTCAGAAATCATTACTTTATAATGACCATGCTTCAGATGAGAAAATAGATGTAAACCAAGTACAAAATGCAGAACTCCCTATTTGGCTGGCAGCTCAGAGGGCAGTATCTCTGTATGAAGGGATTTTGTCGCCAGTTGGTCCCCGTGAAAGGCTCTTAAGGAGATTGCTTTCTTGGATTGGACTTATTCCCCCTATCCCAGAGACACCTTTTGAGGTTGACAATAATAGTAACGCTCCTGAACCTTACTTAAGGTTTGCTACACAAACATCTCTTTTATTGCTGTATGTTAGCTCTGTTAGATGCTCCTCTTAATCATAAAGAATCAAAATGATCTTTGATTTCCATGAAATCGTCATTGAACTGATATTGCTAATTGCAGCAACAGTGACATAGCAAAGTCTAAACAATAAAATAAAACTGTTGACAACACTTATATATATGTATATAGGGAAAAGTGTGTCATTTTAAATGACACAAATTGTATCATTTCATACCAGAAAATACTTGAGTTTTTTGAAAAAATGCTTGCGCACCAAATATGTGTAAAGAATGTCTTGAAAGGAGAGAAAAAATCTCAAATATTCAAATTTATTATACTTTGTTCCTAAAAGTGCTATTCAGAAGTGTCGGAAGTGTCAAGTTTCTCCCTGGTTCATGTCAGAGACAGACATGGCTCCTTTCTTGAAGGTTTGGGGCTTCATGGCTTGCACATAAAATCAAGCGATATCTTAAATAAATGGCTTTGAGCTTCATTAAAATCAAAAGCTGATTCTATGATTGTCTATGCAATATTTTTGTGCATTTGAGGTGCAAGCACCTTGGTAAGGGATGGGAATAGGTGACTGGCTTATTGGAGAATCAAACCTCTGACGGCATCATCATCATCCCACCCCAATATTAGAGACTCGGGCCAGCGCCAATTGAGCTACCTCCTGGTTGACATTGTTCATGCATGAGCTCCCACTTTATAATTGGTTTTAATTCATTTTAAATGTCTTACTGGGTTCACGGGGTAAACTAATTGTTTAGAATCATATAAAACTGAAACCTTGAAATAGACAGATGGAGTGATTCAATATCTGCTAAAGACATGTGTCCTCATGTCATGTTTAGTTTCCTAGTTTTAGGGATAATTTGGTAGAAGCACCATTGTTTGACATGACCAATCAATAAAAGTCTCCATCCAGGCCTACTTTTCTATCAAGGATATCACTAAGTGATATATGGAGACCTGCAACAAGGAAATACTGTGGAAACAATCCTTGGAAAATGTTGAAAACTTCCATTTCTATACTTTTCTCACAGTCAGTCCTGCAGGTATTCCCTATTATCTATAATTCCTTGTAGAGCTACATAAATATGTATTTAGGAGAGCTATTCTAACTCTTCCTTTGTGTATTAATTTAAGACGTACCTTATGCTTGTGACCTTCATGTGTACATGGAATTTCTTTCCTTTTGCAGCATTTAGAAGATAGATCATACATATACCATTACTTATAAATATACTAGTGTCATAATTTTCCTAATAATTGACATGGTTTTTCATTTTTTGAGACAGGTATTGAATTTATGTTCCTAGTTGTAATGGTTAATAAAATTCTCCACTGGGAATTTTTTGTTGTTGTTGTTTGGGGGGGGGGGAGGTTAAGCTGGAGACTGGTTATGATGTTTTATCTCTTGGTTATGCTGATATATTATGCTGGAAAAATTGATCCAAGTTTTATACGTTCCCAAAACAGGAGCCAGCATTTGAAGAATTAATTCTACTTTATACCAAAGAAGTTAGTGAAACAAACGCTAAAGATAAAGCTGAGGTTCCATCATTGCAATTAAAGATCTATGAGAGAATTCCTTTTCCAGATCTACCGGTAATATTTTTGCCACTGCAGGGACTGTCAGATCTCAGACGAGATGACTCTTCTTAGTGTTCTTCCTGTCATAACTTGACATTTTTGTATGTATAGTTGTTCAGATGATATTCAATTTATTTGCAGGTAATTTTTCCTCACAAAAAGCTATCATTCCGCATCATAGACACAGTAAGAAGCTGCTAAAACTCTTCTGCTTGTTTAGATTTAGCTTAAACTCATTTAAAGTTGCAAGCTATGGTGTAGTAGTGTGTCTATATGCTTATTCTGTATTTATAATGTAATTTGATCTTTTTCTCCTCCCTTTGTTAATAAGCTTTCCCAAAACAAACCCATTTTTTAAATCAGAGCCTGGCCCAATTTGACAAGTAAATAGTTGTCTGGGTAATCGCGTCTTGATCTAATAAAGAGGTATGATAAATATGCTCAGCACAACTTTCATGATTATGGTAGATAGTGTCCATACTTCGTTGATGTCTCTTTAGTTGGAACTACTATACAAGATAGATAAACCTGCCATGCTTTCCTGTAATGAATTGAATAATAATATAATGATGGGATAATTTTAGTATATTGCAAAGGTTTTTTTACCCTCATTTTCTTAGCCTTGTGACTATTAACTGTAAACTTACAGGTTCGCTTGGATGTTGCCACAATTTTGGGACTTCTGGCATACTTCATAAACTACAAATTTGAGAATGTCTTATCTTCCCCGTATGTGCATCTCAGTCCATATGATAATTTTCCTTGAAGATTTTGCAGCATCTCTATGAATGAGTTTAATTATGGTTCTAAGTTCGACATAGTTAGGCTCAACCATCTCTGATTTTAAAAAGACATTGTTTTATTTTTCTTCACAAACTGGGTAGCTCCCGCTTAGAAGTTACATCATTTGAGAAGCTGTTGGAGCGCTTGTTAACAATATTTTACTTTTTTATGTCAGGTCAGCAGTACTACTTGATGTAGTTGCCATAAGTGCTCTAATAATATATGGGAGTCGTGTAGTTCTAGGATACAAACAGACATGGGATCGGTATCAGGTAAATTACATTAATCTTTTCTTGCGCTATTGGAGATTATTATGCTACAAGATTATGAAAAATAGTTCTTTCTTGGCATTCTGTGGAAAGAAAAATATCTTAATTGTCAAGAATGTTGTGTTGCAGCTGTTAGTCAACAAGACACTTTATGAAAAAACTATAGCAAGTGGCTTTGGCTCAGTACATTTTCTTCTTGATGCTTCTGAACAGCAGCTAGTGAGAAACTACTACTGTTATGATTTCTATGCATTTATGTATTCTGACCTTCATTAACTTGTGTCTCCCAAAACTTTACGTGTGCAGTACAAGGAAGCTATTTTGGCTTATGCCGTCCTACTCAAAGCAGAGAAGGGTCAGGTTTGTTAATTGTTCCTCCCAATTAAGTTATGCTACCTTGAGTTCTGCTAATGCATTTTCATATAGTTGTTTTGGTTCGGAATAATTGTTTGCAAATCCATCTTACGAGAAAGCATCAAGTGAAAAACATAATTCATATGTGAAACATTCTTGACTGCAGGTCACTTCTCGACAAAGTGTTGGAGAGAAATGTGAGAGATTCATGTATGAAATGTTTAAAATAAAGGTGATACAATAGGGAGGTCTGCTCTCTGAAGTATATACTTTAGTCTGTTAGGTCGTAGTGCTGACTGCAATCATTGCATAATTTGCATTATTTGACAATTCGAAATTGGCAGGTTGAAATGCCAATTGACAAGGCACTCAATACATTATTAAGGCTGAGCCTAGCAACTGAAACTTGTATTGATGGAGAGCGTGGATTACTGGCTGTACCTTGTCCTAAGGCTTATGAGGCCCTTAAAGAACGATGGAATAGTTTGCTTAGTTAAAATGTAAAGGATGCACCTTCCATTGTGTACTACAAACGACCTATACAGTTTACCCAATAAAGGCTCTGTATATAGAATATAATCCCAATATGGCCTCTGATAATAGTTTTGTAGGTAGATGAGAGTAGGCATTATTCATGCTACACTGTAATTTTGTAGAACGAAGTATAATTTTTTTCTCACCGGTTCCATAAATGAACACAAGCTATTATTGCAGCGGCCTAGAAAATGACCATTTTACCTCGCTGCAAAAGAGAAATCAAAGCACAAAATAAATCATTAAATTTGAGGGGAATTATAGAAATTTAGACCGGGTACTCCCTCCCAAATGGTTGTTGTACTTGTACCCGTATTAGGTGTTATCAGGCATTTTGTTTTTTATTCGTTTTTATTATTGAATGTGTTTGAATAGATCTACGTTAAGCATAACAATGATATGTGTTAATTTAAGTCAGGCAATGCAAAACTAATTTGTTTGGTTCGCTATTAAATGTTACTTATACCCCCATTAAGTTGTGTCCTCTTCTAAGTATTTTGGTTTGCTAGCTTAGTGTACTGTATAAATCTTTGTTAGAAAATTGAAGTTAAACTGTTATGAAAATTGTATTTATCTACAGTACAGGGTTTATTACTTATTTGTTAATGTTTCAATATTTTCATATTATATACCATCTATTAAATTCTTTTGTACTTCAAACCTGGTCATGCAACCTACACTGACAGTTATTTTTTTTTTATAGCAAATTTGAATGAATAATAGATGTGAAATATATTAACTAGGGAAACATGCATTTGATATACTATGTTAAAATAAGAAAGCATGTAGCTGATGGAACATATTCGATAATGAGAATTCCTCATGTGCCTTCTGTCCAAATTTATTTTATTTATGGATTTGTGGTTAAAAAGAAACGTTAGCAACACTTTTTTTGAATTTTGATATATCATTTTTAATATATTTTTTTTTATCATTGAGGGAGTTTTATGTGAGTCTCAATAAATAATCTAGGTTTATTTTCTTTCTAGTGGAATCTACATAAAATTCATCCCATAAAGAATTTGTGTTAAAAAAAATACAATCAAATAGGATAATGGATCTTCTCATGTTAGATTTTTACAAGACTTAGATTTGCGTTTATCTCTCTCCTAGTAAACTTTTATGAATTCAGATGAAATTTCACCGATTTAATATCTGTAAAAAGAAAGATAAAACCAAAATTTCACATAGGACTCTTTTGGGTTATTGTCAATATAATAACATTCCTCTTATGCCAATATTTAGTTAAAATCACCCCTCGATTCCTAATCATGATTCTAATGAGTGGATTTTTTATTATTTTTTGTATTTTTAAATTTAAGAAAGAAAATATGAGTCTAACTATTACATAATCTAGGTATATTTATACCCATCCAAACTCCACAAACAAGATTAGTGCATTAGAAGATTTGAGTAGCCCTATTGTGCATATAGGCAAGAAGGTTGCAAGCTAGACAGCTAGTCACCTATTACGGCTCTTTGAACAAAGGGGGTTTTTCCCTTTAATTTCACAATCTGATATTTAACTCACTGTATTTATTAATAAAAGACATTTAGTGTCGCGGGAAATTTCAGCAACACTGAATAGAGGCATTCACATATTTTTTTTAGGTGAATGTGGCAATCCCACGAGGAACTCACTCGGATTGTATTAAGTGACACAATCTTGTTATGCAGTTGCGTTATCGTAAAATTTTGGAACATCATAATGTTTGACTCGAGTATCTAAATTAGATATTTTTTTATTTCAAATAACATTTTGAGATCTACGCAATGATATCTCATTTGGCATATTTTATCCCTCATAAACATAATTCAAATTTGTAACAATGATATCATAATCACAAGGGTGTTTGCCAAATTTTGGCGGGAAGAAATAAAAATCTTGATTTGTTTAGCTTCCTCGATTTCAAAATCAATTATGTCGAGATTTTAATTAATTGAATTATGTCTGTTAGAGTTGCAGGAACAGCGAGACAATATGTTTGACTAAATTTAGACAAAATTTTCACAAATTTTGACTAAAAACAACATAATTCGAGTAGTTGGTTTGAAAAGAACTCGGAGTCTTTTGGGGCTAAACGCTCTTATAATACTATTATTGCAAATTCGAACTGCGTTTGTAAGAGATAAAACATGTCAAATGAGGTGTTATTGCGTAAATCTCAAAAATAATATGGAATAAAAAAAAATTACCTAATTCGAATGCTTGATTCAAAAGTTATGGACTTCCGAAGTTTTACGATTTATAAGTTTACTTTTTGGTGCCACATGTCAACACCTGACTAATCACGCTTAAATTAGGCGTGAATGCCTCGTCAGTTACACCCGATTTGGGGTGAATGAATGCAATAAATTCGTAAATAATTTCAAAAGAGTTATATATTCGTAATTATTTATTAAAATAATAATATTTCAATTTTTTTGCCAAATTTAAAAATATTCTCTTATGCACGTGCCTAGCAAGTCAAATTTTTTTAAATGAAAATTCATTAAAATTATTATTTTAAATTTGAAATTCCAAATATATTAAACATAAAACTAATGCACCTTTTATGTAAAAACCGTAATATATTCGAGTAATATAATTTTCCACTTTCAAAATAATGATTTATTATTATTATTGCATTGTTATTGCTTATTAGATTATTTCTTTTATAAAGGATACCAAAAAAAAAAAAATTATTTCTTTTATACTCTATTGCTTTTTTTGATAGCCATACTCTATTGCTTTTAGTTACTGATAAGTTATTATCTTTTTTAAGGTTCGAATTTAATTTATTTTCTAAAAATATATATAACTTTTTACCATACTAAATTCTTATTATTAAAAAACAGTGTAAAATTGTTAACAAGTGTGTATAAGGGTATTAGTTAAGGAAAAAAATATTAAATGAAAATAAAAATTATAATATTAAATACTGAATAGATGTGAAGGTATTTTTTATTGGGTTTTATTTTTCTTATGTGAGACAAGTTGTCTCATCCAACACACAAAAAGTGAGTGGAACCCACTATAGTAAAGAGAGAAAAAATAAAAAAGTGGATTCCATCCACTTTTTTGTGTGTTGCATGAGACAACTTGTCTCATGCAACCTAAGAAAAATAAAACCCTTTTTTGTTTTGTTTAGTACATGGATTTTTTTTAATTTGTAAGGATCATGGTTTCAACTAAATGAATCTACTATAAATTTTTTAGGAAACTTGAGAATAATTTTTTTGTGTAAAAGACTAAAATGGAGACCGTAATTTTTATTAGAGATCCAATGAGGCTTTAGCTAAAAAAAGAAAAAGAAAAAAAGTGTTGGGACCACTCTTATTATGATCCGACAGTTTTTTAATTGGTAAAAGGTCTTCATGGCAATTTTTAATTGGTAGAGAAAGAAGATTGCATACTCACAGTCACGCATGTATCCGCAGTGGATCATAACTTGCAAGCCATCATCACGATGACGATACGACAGTTCAATGATTAACGTTCTCCCAGTCTCTCCCTCTCTTGTTTCTCTCTCAGTCTCTGACTCTGTTTCTTAGGGTTTTGGTCCTTTCAGATCTTCAAATTCATCAACACTTCTCCGATCTGATCTCTGCCTGAAAATGCCAGCGGTTTACGGAGCTCGCTTGACCACCTTCGAAGACTCCGAGAAGGAGAGTGAATACGGTTACGTTCGTAAGGTATGCACAACACCCCTTCATCACTTCCATTATCATCGGATTTATGCCATAACATTTGCTTTCAATTTTTTTTTCAAAGAAAAAAATCTGAGACGTTAAATTTTGACAATCGAGTTGAATCACACCGTTTGATTGTTGATTTTGAGTTTTTTTTTTTTTTTTTTTACGTTTCGAGGTCGATCATTGTATTGAAACATGCTATATTTTTTGAATTTGAGGTCATTTAGATGTTTGGGATTTTCAATTTGAGCTCTCGAGTTGAGTCTAATAATCCGGATTTAAGTTTGAATGCATCCGGATTTATGTTGAATTTGTGGTTACTGTGAAGTTACTAGCCTTTTCTGTGAGTTATTGTCTGGTTCATTGTTTGCCGTCTTATACAATACACCATTTAGGTATTTGTATGCTGCCATTACCTTATTATAATACATTTGATACAATTTTACTTTTGTTTCATTTAGGATCTTATAATTTTTCAAGTTGTTCTGGCATTGATAACCCATATGCCAATCATGCCACGTTCCCCTTAATTAAATTATCTTGCCAATAACGTGAATAGTAGGGCCATGGATGCTAAAGTTGTATCATTATGCTTTTCCCAACTAAAACAGGTTTCAGGACCAGTGGTGGTTGCTGATGGCATGGCTGGGGCTGCTATGTATGAATTAGTGCGTGTCGGTCGTGATAACCTCATTGGCGAAATTATTCGTTTGGAGGGGGATTCTGCTACCATCCAAGGTATTACACATTTACATTCTCTCCACACACCCCCCCCCCCCCCCCCCCACCACCAAAAAAAAAAAAAACACCCCACAACAACCCTTCCGTGATATCATATTATGATTACATAGACGGTATGAGATTTATCCTTTTGTTATTTTTAACAAAGAAATCTTTTTTTGTCTGCAATTTCAGTTTATGAGGAAACAGCTGGTTTAATGGTTAATGATCCTGTCTTACGGACACACAAGGTTAGATGCTATATCCTTTTTTTCTTATCGTTTCAATTCTTGTGACCAGCATCAGCTGATAAGCAGTTTATTTTTAAACAGCCTTTGTCCGTGGAGTTGGGGCCTGGAATATTGGGGAATATTTTTGATGGCATTCAGGTTTGCCTCTAATCTGTATGCAATATTCAATTATTTCTTCAATTGATTTCTTACTTAGTTAATTAAGTAATTCTTTTTGTTTTCATATTCTTTCTAACTTTAACATCTCTGAACAAAACAGAGGCCTTTGAAAACTATTGCTAAAAGATCCGGTGATGTGTATATTCCTCGTGGTGTGTCTGTTCCAGCACTCGACAAAGATGTACTATGGGAGTTTCAGCCTAAAAAAATTGGTAATCAGTGAACATATTGTTACTACTAATTTTAGATGCTATTATGCTATACAGAAAACGATTGTTGATTGTGGAATGTGGTCCTTTATTCCCCTTAATATTTTATCTTATTCATTGGTGACAGGTGAAGGAGACCTATTGACTGGTGGAGATCTATACGCTGTATATTTTCTTTTGCCGCTTAGATTAGCTAGTACATCGAACCTATTTCTGTTTATTGTATTATTATTTTTTCTGAAGCTTTGTGTACATGATTTCCATTGCAGACTGTTTTTGAGAACAGTCTAATGCAACACCATATTGCTCTTCCTCCTGATGCCATGGGAAAGATTACTTACGTCGCACCACCTGGTCAATATTCCTTGAAGGTTGTTTTTTGAACTTATTTGCTATTGAGTCTCCAGCTCACTTTCTGTTAAAGATCATTGTTGAATTGTTATAAGAGTGCTATTTGTGGCATCTCTATGCTTCATAAATTTGTGACAGCGGCAGGATTGCCAAACTTGTTTATTTTCTGCTTTTTTTATTTATTCAGGAGCTTCTCTGTATTTTCTGATACTAGTCTTTCTATATATTTACAGGATACTGTATTGGAGCTTGAGTTTCAAGGTGTCAAGAAAAAGTTCACCATGCTTCAGGTTTCTTGCATTTTTGGAGTTTTGGTTTTCCATATGTTATTTTGCAACTTGGCTTGGATGTAATTTGCAATTTATTTCCTTGTAGACTTGGCCAGTACGTACACCAAGGCCTGTTGCATCAAAACTTGCAGCTGATACTCCTCTTCTTACTGGTCAGGTAAACTTAATTTTCATTGGTCATTTGGTTGTATCATCTATGAACAAATTTTGATAGCTCTCGTGCCTGACGACTTGTGTTTTGTATAGCGTGTTCTTGATGCTCTTTTCCCCTCAGTTCTTGGCGGGACATGTGCCATACCCGGAGCTTTTGGTTGTGGTAAAACAGTCATTAGTCAGGCTCTTTCTAAGGTGAACCTCACACACCCATCAAGCCATATTGATTTTGTAACTATTAAATGTTTTTCCTAATTCATGAAGCTTTTCAATTTGCCCATTTTTGTTTTTGGCAGTATTCAAACTCTGATACCGTTGTTTATGTTGGATGTGGGGAACGTGGAAATGAAATGGCAGAGGTATTTTTCCTATGTTGTTATTTCTATGAAATATTTGTATTTGTGTATTTTGCAGTTGGTCAAACCAATTTAATGATTATTCAGGTTCTGATGGACTTTCCACAACTTACAATGACATTGCCTGATGGTCGTGAAGAATCTGTCATGAAGCGTACAACACTAGTGGCTAACACTTCAAATATGCCAGTGGCTGCTCGTGAAGCTTCAATTTATACAGGTTCCTTTTTTACCTCTTAAATTCTAAAACATAATTTTTATGTTGATATATTTATCTTCGCTGTTTTTTTCCATTATCCATTACAATTATATTTGGCTTGTAAAAGTTGTTAGTGTTGCATTGCAATCAGTTGTGTTTTTTGGCACCTATCATTGCTGCGAAGTAAACTTAATGTTTGATCTGTGCTTAAAGCGTCAAAAGTGGGGAAGATCCATATTCTGCAGATTAATCTGCTATTCTATCTATCTCGTTATGTTTTTTTTTGTTTTCAATGAACTGAAACCGTAGTATATTCACAGTGTAGGTAATAAAGAATGTATATTGTTTACATAATTTCTGAGCTAAGTCATATACACACTTTTTAATGGCTAGTCTGTATACTTTGGTTGAAACTTTATGAGGATTATCATATTCACTTTTCTTTGATTTGTCAAATGTAGTTAAAAATTCCATTTTGTAATGACATGTATTTTCAATGTTACGTGATTAAATGTGTAACTGCCCACGGAGCGGCAACTCAGTTGGAAGAGTACTGAAGTTTCTTTGTTAGAATGTTACCTGAGAATTGATGTATGTGTTGCTTGTCTTGGTAAAGATGTTTTTTGAATTAGTTTAACTCATGTAAATGGTGCTGTTATTACTAGAAAGAATTTATTATGGGAGCAATCTTTTGACTGTGTATTGTTTTGGACTCCTAGGAATCACTTTTTTTTTCCCTCCCCAGGTATCACTTTAGCTGAGTATTTTAGAGACATGGGTTACAATGTCAGCATGATGGCAGATTCAACATCTAGATGGGCTGAAGCATTGCGTGAAATCTCTGGACGGCTGGTTAGCATCATATTAATTTATGCAATTACATTTGTTCGCTGGATTAACTTAGAAATAGTTTTTTTTTTTTTTTTCAATTCTCTTTTTCTGCATCTAATACATGTATGATTTTGTGTTTACTGATGATGTTAGATTGTCTTCCTTGATTAATATAAAGTAGACAATTTATATATATCATGGGGCATGACACATGGGAAAACATTGACATTGATCAATGTTTTGTTATGAGAAATCACTTGTAGTGTTGCTTCAACTTAATGGCTCTTAACTATAAGCTATTTTTTTGTTTATACAGGCAGAAATGCCTGCAGATAGTGGATATCCTGCGTACCTTGCTGCACGTTTAGCCTCTTTCTATGAACGTGCTGGGAAAGTTAAATGTCTTGGAGGTCCTGAACGTACTGGTAGTGTCACAATTGTTGGTGCTGTTTCTCCACCTGGAGGAGACTTTTCAGATCCTGTGACTTCTGCAACCCTCAGCATAGTTCAGGTCAAATTATACTTTCAAATGTGGTTATCAAAACTGAGTAACTGCCAGGGGGAAAAAATCGCTTGGGTTATCTTAACTGATGGCCCATAAATTCTTAAAACCCTAATTTGGTTGTCAAAATGAGTATACATGTGTTTATTTCTTCTTCTACCTAATTCTTCTTTAATATTTTGTGTAAATAATTTTTTGTTACTTTGGCAGGTTTTCTGGGGTTTGGACAAAAAGCTTGCTCAGAGGAAGCATTTTCCTTCTGTGAACTGGCTTATTTCTTATTCAAAGTACTCAACGGTATGTCCTAAAATCAGTTACCTTGTAATTCATAGTCTCTCTTCCGCTTTCTTCATTTGTATTCCTATAGTTCCTGCTGTTGATTTATATATATTTGAGAACCTCCAGGCATTGGAATCCTTTTATGAGCAATTTGATCCAGACTTTATAAACATTAGGACAAAGGCTCGTGAAGTGCTGCAAAGAGAAGATGACCTGAATGAAATTGTCCAGGTGTGTTCTAATTGGTTCTCTCATATTAAATGTAGGTTAATGAAATGTCATCATCATCTTTACTGGGAAGGGGTTGAGAATTGTGGAGCTTCAATTTATGTGAATAGAGGAGGTATCATAACCTGAGGCTGTTAAACCTGTGTTATAAAATAAACTTAAGGCAATAAATAGTCTGATAAAGAATGGAGTTTTTAACACACTATGCCAAATTATGACTTTATCTTTCTTTTTTTGGAGATATATATATATATATATATATATATATATATATATGGGGCAGGATATTCTTACACCGGTGTAAGAGTTAGAAGTTTTACACTCAATCTTGACCATTGATCCACTTGTATCCAATGGCTCATATTACTAAAACATTTGAGCCCTTAGATATAAGTGGGATCAACGCATAAGATTGAGAGTGTAACTTACACTGGTGTAAAATGATCCTTACCCTATATATATATATATATATATATATATTGTTTTGTAATTTTGACCCTGGTGTGGTAAAGGTCAAAGGTCTCCCCAAAGTGCTTCTCCAAGGATCGAACTTTCGACCTAGAGTTCAAACAACCACTTTTAACCACTGCAAGTGGCACCTATTGGGTTATGACCTTCTCCTTTACATCAACATCAACATCACCTTTATACTTTGGACAAAATTTATCAGGATTTTTATACATGTTTTCTGCAAGTAGTAAATCAAATTGGAGCATTTACATCTAAGATAATGACCATGTGAATTGTTCCAGCTTGTAGGTAAGGATGCCTTAGCTGAAGGAGACAAGATCACCTTAGAAACTGCAAAGCTTCTGAGAGAGGATTATCTTGCACAAAATGCTTTCACCCCGTGAGGATTATATTGAATATATCAATTCAACTCCTATTGTTTTTATTTGACACTCGTCTTATGTTGTTATCTTTTCGGTGATCATGACAGATATGACAAATTCTGTCCCTTCTACAAGTCTGTCTGGATGATGCGCAACATTATCCATTTTTACAATTTGGCAAATCAGGTATGGTGGTGTGAGGAACCGGTCAGTGGTTTTAGTTCTTACTTGGGTCTGCTAACCGTTGATAGGGTGTGTATTCCATATACATGTTTGGCATTTATGTTCAAGTTAATAGTTCATTTCTTCTCTTTTGCTTCTTGCAAAATGGGTCCACCTGCCCACCCCGCCTTCAACCCGCCAAAAATGGGGTGGGGCGGGTTGACCGGTCATTGGTGAGTGGGTTGAAAATACCAACCCACCACCCGCCTAAAAAATAAAATATTAAAAAAAAAACATATTAATGCTAATCTTTTATTTCTAATTTCTAACATCTAAATATTTCTTAAGTTTAAAAAAAAGTGAAGCAATAAGTTAAAGATAAAAGAATGATTTAAGCCAATGATTTCAAATAACATTGCTATACAAATCATATCTTAAGATTAATTAATAATTCCAGTATTATTATATAACAAAATAATAACATCAAGCATGTGAATATTTGCAAATGAACACATCATTGCATCCTGTAACTAGAATTTCATAAGCATCTAATTTAAGTTGTATAAGTACTAGTATTTCAATCCAAAAAACAAGCTTAAGTTTTTGTTTTTTTTATCAATCTCTTTTTCTGCCGAATCAAAAGTGATTAAAAAATAACATTCCCAATAAAATAATAGCATTATGGCCCTAAAAGAAAAGGTTTTGTCTCACATAATAGCCATTCATATAGACCAACCAAACCATAATCTAACATTTTATTTTATTTTTTTAAAAAAAGTGACTAGTGGGTTGACCAGCCCAGCATATAGGCAGGTCATGTTGGGTTGGTGGGTTGAAACTTGAAACTTGAAATACACAAGTCCCAACCTATCTCGTTTTGGCAGGTTGACTTGTCAGGTTCAATCTATTTTACCAAGTTCTCCTCCATTCACATATTCTGAGACCTGAAATTGTTCATTTCCTTATGTTGTTTTTAGTTCATAGCTCAGCCAAAGTTTTGTTACATGGGCTTGAAAAGCCAATTCAGTTAAGATGGTTAAGTAGCATTGTAATTGTGGATCTTTAACGTGGGGTGGCTAAATGTGCAGGCAGTAGAGAGGGGAGCCGGTACAGATGGTCAGAAGATAACTTACAGCCTCATCAAGCATCGTTTGGGAGATCTATTCTATCGTTTAGTGTAAGTAGTTTTAATTCACATTGGGACTAATTTGACATGGAGAGTAAGTTTTATTCCGTTGATCTGCTGAAATTGCAGGTCTCAGAAATTTGAGGATCCAGCAGAAGGTGAAGCTGCTTTGGTTGCCAAATTTACGAAGCTACACGAGGACCTGACCAATGGTTTCCGCAACCTTGAGGATGAAACCCGATGATTGGAGAATGCATTCATGCTCTAGTATTATCGTATTGTAAGTGGCAGTCAAGGAATCATGTGGTGGCATAACCCGAGCTTTCTCTGTATGTACACGAGTCACTGTTTGGTTCGTTCATTCTCATCACTTTCCTTTCCTGGTGCTGGTTTGGCTTTTGATCTAGTTGCTTCGGTAGCTATATTTATAATGTTTCATTCATCCCCTTAGTTATTACATGTTTCTTGAGAATAAGAGATAAAATATGATATTTCAGTATGTATCTGAGCGAATAAGTTTATTTTAGAAATTGAAATTCCTATGGGCATGCGGATTCATGGATGAACCTTAATGAGATCGTGATCTGTTATGGGTGGATTCGGTCTTGAAGCTACGAGTCTCT